>NC_057735.1:8564053-8588387 GCF_004010195.1 Chiloscyllium plagiosum
CAGACAGGGGGGCGGGGCAGACAGGGTTTGGGGTGGGGCTGGATGGGAGCAGGGACGGACGGGGCACTCAGGCGGGGGCCCGTGCGCAGTTGCTGCTGCCTTGTCTCCTGAACGGGGAGCGGCCTTAGCCAGTGCTCACTGTGTCAGTCCCATTGAACTGATTAGGGTGGGGAGAGGCTTCAGCAATGCTGCAGGTCTCTTATACACAAGTGTGTGTCTGCTCAGAAACAAACCCTGAGACAGAGAGAGGGAGCAATGCAGGCAGAGAGAGGAAAAAGTAAACTTCAGAACACTCCGAGCCCAAAAGGAGAGGCATTGAATCAATTAATTGAATAATCAATTATCTGAACAAAGTAGTGCCCGCCCATCTCATTTGGATAATCGTGGTTCCTCTGTGTTTAGAAAAACTCTTGAAATGCTACAACATACAAGGCTGCAGGCCGAGTGCTGGAAAATGGGATGAGACTAGATGGGAGCTTGATGACCAATATGGGCCTAAGCGCTTTCAAATTTTAAGTGTACAAGGGTATTTATTCTCTGTACCCCTCTCTGATATCCTTTCATTCTCTATTGATGTGGTCATTCTCCATTTAGCCTTCAGTCAAGGTTCTGTCACAAAATAGCACTGATCATCCCCTTATTTCTCTTTTGTAACATCCCATACAACCTCCCCTGTTGCGTGTTTAATCATAGACCCGCCAAACACCAATTCCACACCAGTGTTTCTCTCTACCAGACAGCTGGTCTAATCTTAGACTCGTGCTCGCTCAACATAGCCTACACATCCTCCCTTTTGCTTGCAATTATTGATTTGACCCATTCACTGGGAACACAGATGGAGTATGAAAATTTGCATTAATGAAATTTCCTGAACTCTGCTCCTGCACCGAGATTCAAAATACACTAGGGAGTGGATGTAAGGATTATATTGTGCAAGGATTATACTAGCAGCAAAAGAAAAATTGTGTGGTTTTGATTTCCCACGCTAACCTTTACTTACTGAATTCTGAAGAAATTCACAAATGTTATGGGCAATGGAGATTCTTATATCACATGGGCCAGCCTTCCCAGCACCAACAATAAAATAGTGTCGAATGTCAGCTTCACCTCAATTAATCCTCAGCACGGCCATTAAAATAAAATAAATTTGACAAATCATTGGCAGAATTTGTAATCACGTGGAAGTTTTTAATAACATTTTTAAAGATTTTAATGAATCATCCATAAAACAGTGACAATGTTAAAGAGCTACAATAATGGCATCAGCAATCAATTTAAATTTGTGTTTATTATTTGCTCAGCTGGCTGATTTTTACTGCTGAATACAGTGAATTAAAACTCCCATTAGTAAGGATACAGCAAAACTTCTTACCTTTTTAAAGCACCCACTAAGGCACAGAGACTCCAAAGAACCAACAGCCACTTCATACTGGTGCTCAAAGCTTCAGTCTTCCTGCTTCGCTGACCTGCCAATCTTACAACTGGGTAAAGTTTCTATCTCTTGCGAGTTTTATAGTCAGTTGGCATCGCCTACAGCTTCACCATCCACCTTCTCATTGGCTAATGCTCATCTCCTCTGTCCACTGCTCTGCCCTTGTCAAACTGTTTGGACATGAGAGAATGGAATTAAGCTCTATGTACACAGTAACCCGACTCGCTTACTTTGTGGAGATTTTATTCCAAAATACTGCACAGGGATTCCGTGGGAGACCATTGTGAAAGGAAAAATCCAGGCAGAGTGGTCACGTTGATTCAGTTTGCTTTCAACCTTTCTGGAGGCTGAGAGTTATCCAAATCTGTCCTTGTTCACCCCTTCAAAAGCCCTCAATACTTTAAAATCTAGCCACTCCACAACATGGGAGTTGATAGAATTGGTTGAAGGTATTGCAGATTTTCTCACTGATATCTTTCAAAGCTCACTAGAATCAAATAACACATCAATAAATTGTAAAGAATTAATGCCGTAAGGCATTCTTCCCAAAGAAAGGATCTTCAATTTAATACCATGAACGTTATGTCTTTCTGGGGAAAGTGATTGAGACATCAGTGGGACTTAGCATAATAATTCATAGAAAGGATAGGGTCAGGTTAGACAGTGGCATCTATCATTTAGGGAAACCATCTTCTTTATTTTCATGACCTTTTTGTCTGGTTATGCACTTATGCAGCATCTGGGGATATTTGTCTACATTAGAAGCATTAAATGAAAGCTTTGTGGTGTTTGTGGGTCTGGTGAGACAGTCAATATCTTCAGAAAAAGCTATTTGACATCATTCTAAGTAATAGGATGGTTCAGAAAGCTTGAGCTCATGGGGTAACTGGTAAAGTCAGGTCTGCAATAATGAGGCCTCCCTCATATCTCCACTCAGCCATTCTTACCACTCTCCAGGGTTCCATCATCGATCCTTCATGATAGCCCAAATGAAATACTGTGGGGTTATATGTCCACATCTCCAAGAGTTTTGGTTTAAGATAATTTTGTAAGGGAGAAGGAACATCAAGAATTGTCTTCAGGCTGAGTCTTCTTTCTACCTATGTTTATTTACTGTTAATACTAAATACTACTATACATGGTAATTTGAGATATATCAGCCTCTAAATGCACTGTTATATCATTAAAAGACTTTAATCCAAATTTTATCTTTTCCATTTTCTATTGACCTAACTAATTCCATCCACTCTGTGCTATTTAAGCTCAATGAACAGCAGCTCTGAGACATCATCACAAGGGTGTTCCAGGTTCCTAAAGCCTTTACACCATACTGGCAGTGTTAAGATAAGCACCTGCTTGCCAGAAAATTGTGCCAAGTCTCCCAGAAATAATCAATGTGAGGTTCCCCCATTTATTTAGCCAGTGGATGGATTCCCTGCTGTGAAACTTAAAAACTGAAGAAGTGGAAACCAGGATTTTGGTTTCCACATCAGCTGAGGGAAATCATAGGAGTGTTTGATGATCTTTTCCTGCACTTTGTGTTATTAGGTGATTATAACCTTGCCTCAAAGTGATACATCCCCCCACCATTGAAGACACTCACAGAATCTGATGTTATTTGAACAGCATTATTAATAATTAGTACTACATTGAAACATGTACAGACCAGAAGATGACCATTTGGTCCTATGTATTGAAGCCAACTCTTTGAAAGACCATTCCAATTTAGTGGCATTTCCCTGCTTTCTCTCTGCTAACATTTCTCTTTGAAGTATTCTTCCAATTTCCATTTGAAAGTTACTAATGAATCTGCTTCCACTGCCCTTTTAGACTGGAAATGTAAAATAATTCACTCTCCCCCACCCCAAGTTTTTTCAACTGCAATCTTCAATTTGTATCCTTTAATTGTTCAGTTCCTGACCAATATAAACAAATTCTCTCCATTTCCTTTATCAAAACATTTTGTGGTTTTATTAAAGTGGGGGAGTTTGGTGATAAAATAAAATCCCTACAGTGTGGAAACAGGCCCTTCAACTCTACAAGTCCACACTGATCCTCCAAAGAGTATCCCGCCCAAACTCATTCCTCTACATTTACCCCTAACCTACACATCCCTGAACGCTATGGACAATTTAGCATGGCCAACTCACCTAACCTGCACATCTTTGGACTATGGGACAAAACCAGAGCATCTAGAGGAAACACGCGCAGACACTCGGAGAATGTGTAAACTCCACACAGACAGAGGCTTGAATCAAACCGGAGTCCCTGGAGCTGTGAGGCCGCAGTGCTAACCACTGAGCTACTGTGCCTCCCTGATGGAGGGAGTTAAAAATCTAGGTCACTGGTCTTATAGAATGATGACAGACATATGTTTTTCAATGGCCAAATTGTTGAACAAATCCAGTAAGCACGTGCGTCACTAAACATCACACAATATCGCTGTTCTTTGTTTGGATTTTCTCTTAGATTTTACAAGGTAAATGAGTACATCAAATTAGGACAATGTTGTTTTTTATTTTCTTCAGTATGTTTGAAATTCAAACATTCAATTTTAGCTCTGCTTTGTACATGTTGTTCCAGGAGTAATGACTTGCTATGGTTCTAAAAGGTCACTGATTAGAATTGTTGAAGAACAAATTATACTTCTGTCAGAGGAATGGAATTGAAGTCAATTTAAAAATATAATACAATTGATAGTAATATCAGCTTTTTTAAAAAATAAGTAGAAGGTATGTACAAAGCTTTCAATAATAAACTTTAAAAGGGAAATACTTAGATGACCATGGGGAAAGAACAGAGAAGTCATGAGGGGCATGGGCAGGGGTAGGGGAGTCAAAACAAGAGGTCATGGTTTTAAGGTGAGATGGGAAAGATTGAAAAGGGACCTAAGAGGCAACTTTTTCACACAAAGGGTGGTGTGTGTGTGGAATGAACTGCCAGAGCAAGTGTTGGAGGCTGGTACAATTTCATTTAAAAGGTTTCTGGATGGGTATTTAAATAGGAAGGGTTTAGAGGGATATGAGCCAAATCCTAGCAATTGGGACTAGATTAATTTAGGGTTATTGGGTTGGCATGGACAAATTGGACTGAAAGGTCTATTTCCATGCTATACATCTCTATGCCTCGATAACTGTATGACCCGGTGATTCAATGTGAGATGATGTGAGGAGCTCCTTCGGCTAGTTCCAGGCATCTACTCCTACTGCTTTAGACATTTCTGTCACTCTTTCATGGGATGTGAACATCAACAGTAAGTCAGTATCTGTTACCCATCCCTATGACTGTCCTTGAGAGCAGTTTGGAATCACACTTTTATCACTGCTTCATGGAATATGTGCATTGTTGTCCATTCCTAATTTCCCTTGACAGCAGTTAGGAGACACAAGTAGACCCAGCCAGACCAGTAAAAGTAGAGCAAATTTCCTTCCATTAAGTAAAATGAATTGTTTTTTACAACAAATAATGATAGTTTAATAAATACAAACAGAAATTGCTAGAGAAATTCAGCAGGTCTGGGAACTGGACATAGAAACTAAGTTAATGTTCTGAGTCCAATATGACTTCTCTTCAGCTTATCTTAGCCCTGGTGTTCCAAAGAAATGTTATGTCGGACTTGAAGTGTTAACCATATTTCTCTATCTACAGATGCTGCCAGGCCTGCTGAGCTTTTTCAACACTTTCTGTTTTTAGTTCAGATCTCCCGCGTCATGATTCCTGATGAAGGGCTTTTGCCTGAAACGTCGATTCTCCTGCTCCTCGGATGCTGCCTGACCTGCTGTACTTTTCCAGCACCACTTTAATCTTGACTCTAATCTCCAGCATCTGCAGTACCCACTTCTGGCTGGTTTCATGGTCACAACAAGTAAGACTAGTTTTCAGCTGTAGGATTTCCATACATCAATTGAACCTAGTCATGATTTAAACTTTCCCAGAGATAACTAGTCCAGGTGACTGGTAAGTAAAGGTCAAGTCACCACGGTCCCGGAGGTCTATAGGAGAGCATGGTGGCTCACTGGTTAGCTCTGATGCCTCACAGTGCTGGACCTAGGTTCAATTCCAGCCTCAGGAGACCATTTGTGTAGAGTTTGCATGCTCTCCTTGAGTCTACTTGAGTTCCCTCTGGGTGATCTGGTTTCTTCCTACAAGACACACAGGTTAGGCGGATTAATGATGAAGGGCTTATGCTCAAAACATCGACTCTCCTGCTCCTCAGCTGCTGCCTGACCAGCTGTGTTTTTCCTAGCACCATACTCTCGACTCTGATCTCTATCATCTGCAGTCCTCGCTTTCTCCAGGTTAGGTGGATTAGCCATGGTTAAAAACCCCATGTGGGCTTCTGGGGGAAGGGAAGTGGGCCTGTGTGGGATGCTCTTCAGAGGATTGGTCTCTTTCTGCACTGTCAGGATTCTGTTATAGGGCTTGTCTCATTAGAGAGAGATGGTTGGTGGTGAGTTTGGCCTGAAGTTGTACATACCTCAGGTAAAAGGAACTGTTGAGAGGGGGAGTCGTGCATGGTAATCTCAGTTTATGTAGGAATTGAACCTATGTTGTTGACATCACATGACTGTAACCCCAAGAGAAACAGCACAGCTACATAATGCAATTCCTCCAAGAGCCTGTAGATGGAGTGAAAACTCGCATCAGATCAGATCAGATCAGACCAGGCTTGGCTGGAAATTGCTTTCCTGATTTTTCTCACCATTGACATAAATGAATGGCAGAGAAATGTGTAAGTTTCAAACCATAAACCCACAGCTGCCTGCCAGTTGATGTAATGATTAAACATCGTTGGTGCCATTGTGGTAGGCCATTGGTCAGTGCTACTTTTTCCCATTTGCTGCTTTACCCACAGAAGGAGATATAAAAAGGTACAGTCACTTGTCCTGAAGGAGTCGAAAAGTGTGACACTGGAAAAACACACCAGGTTAGGCAGCATCCGAGGAACAGCAGAGTCTACGTTTTGGATACAAGCCCTTCATCAGGAATGTGGAGGGGAAGGGGGCTGAGAGCTAAATGGAGGGGTAACGGTGGTGTTGGGGGGAAGGGAGCTGGGAAGATGTAGGTGGATGCAGGTGGGGGGTAATAGTGATAGGCCAATGAGGAGGGTGGAGTGGATAGGTGGGAAGGAAGATGGACAGGTCAAGAGGGTTCTAAAGGACCACAGTCTGCTGTCTGTTTAAAGAGAGAGAGAGATGATCAGGATAAATTACATACAAATAAAGAACAGAAATTGCTGGCGAAGCTCAACAGGTCTGGCCGTATCTGTGGAGAGAAATCAGGGTTAACATTTTGGGTCCAAACTTTCTCAAAACTGCACAGCCCCAGAGTACTATAATGCAGCACAGTGATTAGCCCTGCTACCTCACAGCGCCAGGGACCTGGGTTTGATTCCAGCCTCAGGAGACTGGCTCTGTGGAGTTTGCACATTCTCCCTGCGTCTGTGTGAGTTTCCTTCAGATGCTCTTCACTCGGCTTGAACCATAAACTCTGATTTTTCTTCACAAATCCTGCTTAGCTTTTCCAGCAATTTCTGTTTTTATTTCTGATTTCTAGCATCTGCAGTTCTTTTAGATTTTACATAAATGAAGAAGGTACCTGATTCTGAGAGTGGCACAATATCATTTGGCCTTACATTCTCAACCTCCAGCAAGCCCTGCTCTGCCCTTCTCTATTCCATCTCTCAAGCTGGTGGTGCAGTGATGACTCCTCTTCTCTGAGTCTCCTGATCTTCCTCGAAATTCCGAGGTAGTTTGGATCCTGGTTGATCAGGGCAGAACCAAACCCACACATTCCTTAGTCAGTAACAGCGGAAAACAAAATCAGACAATGGTTTTATGGTCATCATTAGACTCATATTTGCTTAAAGTTGATTTCAAATTCCACCATCTGCAATGATGGGATTTGAACCTGAGTTCCCAGGACATTAGCTGTACCTCTGGATTGCTAATAAAAAAATTAGCACGTACACCACAAGGACATCAGCTCCCCTTTGGGAAGAGAAAGTCAACTTTGCTTGTTTGTTGAGTAGTTCTGTGGAAATGCAAATATTCTTTTATTTAAAAACGAAGATACAATTCAAATACGTTCTACTGTAACCGTTTCTACAAAGCGCACAAGCTGGGAGTTTAATTCTAAGGACTAATACGTTATTTCAAACTTTAGTATGTACCTACCTCCTCAATCATTATCAAACCATCTGCTCAATTGATTTGGTACGCTTGATGCAGAACAGAATTTGAATTCCTTAAGTCAAAGCACACATGAATCAAACTTTAAAAAAAAAGACTTTCTTTTATACAGCAAGTAACCCATCCCCTGGCTCTTGGTTTTGTGAAAAGGCAATCTTTTTTGTCTTGTTCTGTGGAGAAAGGGGGAACTGTAGATAGTCACAGAGTTATAGAGATGTATAGCACAGAAACAGACCCTTCAGTCCAACTCGTCCATGTTGACCAGATATCCAAACCCAATCTACCAGAACCTGGCCCATACCCCTCCAAACCCTTCCTATTCATTTACCCATCTGGATGCCTTTTAAATGTTGCAATTGTACTAGCCTCCACCACTTCCTCTTGCAGCTCATTCCGTACACTCTCCATCACCACCCTCTGTCTTCTACCTTTGAGCCAGTCCTGTATCTAAATGGCGAGTTCTCCTTGTATTCCATGAGATGTAACTTTGTTCACCAGTCTCCCATGGGGAACCTTGTCGAACGCCTTACTGAAGTCCATATAGATCACATCTACTGCTCTACCCTCATCAATCCGCTTTGTTACTTCTTCAAAAAACTCAATCATGTTTGTGAGACATGATTTCCCAATCATAAAGCCTTGTTGACTACTCCTATTCAGTCCTTGCCTTTCCAAGTACATGTACATCCTGTCCCTCAGGATTCCCTCCAACAACTTGCCCACCACCGACATCAGGCTCACTGGTCTATAGTTCCTGGCTTGTCCTTATCACCTTTGTTAAATAGTGGCACCACGTTAGCCAACCTCCAGTTTTCTGGCAACTCACCTGTGACTATCAATGATACAAATATCTTCATAAGAGGCCCCGCAATCACATCCCTAGCTTCCCACAGAGTTCTAGGATACACCTGATCAGGTCCTGGGGATTTATCCACTTTTATGCATTTCAAGACATCCAGCACTTCCTCCTCTATAATATGGACATTTTTCAAGATATACGTGGATGTTTAGAAGGCATTTGACAATGTTCCACATAAAAGTTTATTGTGTAAAATTTGAGCTCACTGTGTTATGTAAAACATTTTTTGAGTGGATAGACGTTAGCTGGCCAGCAGAAAACAGAGATAAATTATGACTAAATTTGTACATTATTGAGTATTTTCTTCTGATTGGCAGGATGTGACAAATGGAATCCTGCAGTTGTCTCACCTTTTAAAAGTTTTTATCAATGCTTTGGATGAAGGTTTTTGTGATGCAGTGGTAGTGTCCTCACCTCTGAGCCAGTAGGCATAAGTTCAAGTCCCACCTGGTCCAGAGGTGTGCAATAGCATCCCTGAGTATGTTGATTAGAAAATACCTCAATGACTTGGTGAGAGGAGCAGGAGTTCCCTGAGTGACTCCCTGGTGAGCTAAATTTGCAGATGATTCAAAGGTAGGGAGGAGAAAATGCTCTGAAGAGGACATATGAAGTTTGTAGATGGATAGGAATAGTTGGATTAGCAAACAAAAATGTGGTAGATGGAGTATTATGTGGAAAACTGTGAAGCTGTTTGCTTTGTTCTGAGGAAGGGTCACTCGACTCGAAACATTAACTCTGACTTCTCTCCACAGATGCTGCCAGATCTGCTGAGTCTTTCCAGCAATTTCTGTTTTTGTTTCCTGATTTACAGCATCTGCAGTTCTTTCAGTTTTTAAGTTATTCGCTTAGGATGGATTTTTAAAAAACAGAGAATTACATAAATGGAGAATGACTACAGAATTCGAAGTTTCAGAGAGAACCAGATGTTCTAGAACACATGTTAAAAAAAGTTAAATGTTGCAAAAAGTTACTAAAAGCAATTCCTTAAAGAATCAAATAATGTTACAGTGCAGAAGAGGCCATTCAGCTGATTGTGTCTAGATTGGCTCTTTAGATGAACATCATTGCCTAGAAACATTACTGCCTGGCATACGTTATTTCTATCCAAATAATTATACAATGCCTCCTGATTGTCTCAACTGAACTTGGTTCCACTACATTTCCAAGCAGTACATTCCATATTCTAACCATGTGTTGTGCGAATATTTAGTCTCATTATTACATTTGCTGCCATCAATTATTAATGAAGGTTAATGGAATGCTTCAGTTCTACAAGGCATTGGTGAGACCATTTCTCAGTTAAATACATTACACAATTTTGCTCTCTTTATTTAAGAGAGGATGTAAATATATTGGAGGCTGTCAGAGGTGTTTGGGAAATTGTCTTATAAGGATAGGTCGTTAACTGGCTGTTGAAAACTCGAGATTAGAAGTGTGAGGGGTCAGTTGATTGAATTGTATAAGGTTCTGAATGGTCACGACATGATGGATGTGGAAAGGCTATTTCCCCATTAGAACTAGGGGTCACCATTTAAAACTAGGTGTCACCCTTTCAAGACAGAAATGAAGAGAACTGGTTTCTCTGAGAAGGTTGTGTGACTTTGGAACTCTGTCAAGTTGATGTGAGGAAACCTTTATCAACACAGTGATCTGAAATGCACCGCCTGAAAGGGGCACAGAAGCAGATTCAATAGGAATGTACTTTATTTATTCATGGGAGCTGGGAGTCAGTATTGATTGACCACCTCTAATTACCCTTGGGGCAGTGGTAGTGAGTTGTCATCTGGAACTGCTGCAGGCCATAAGGTGGGTGCAAACAAATTGCTATCAGCAAGGGACTTCCAAGATTTTGATCCAGTGACACTGAAAGGACAGTTACATTTGTAGGAGTCAGAATGGTGAGCAGCTTGGAGGGGAACTTGCAGGTAGAGGTGTTCCCATTCATCTACCATCCATGTCCTTCTGGGTAGTGCTGGGTTTGGAAGGTACTGTCGGCGAATCTTTGACACTTGCTGCAGAACATCTTGTAGATGTTAACTGTACTGTGACTGTGTTTCAGTGGCGGAGGGAGTGAATTTTGGAAGTAGTGAATGGAATTCCAATAAAAAAAAGAGGGAACTGGAGACAACATAATAGGGAAAATGAATTTAAGACTTTAGAGCAGGAGGTTCAGTTAACATACATTTTTTTTTTCCAAACAGGTGACAAAGGCATAAATGGTTTCCATTTTCATTACTCATTAATGGGATGTAGGTATTACTAGTTGGGTTAGCAACCATTGTCCAACCCTAATTGCTCTTGAAAAGTTGGTGGTGAGTTGACTTCCTGAATCATTACAGTCCATGTGGTGCAGGGTTACCTATACTGTTTACGATAAATTTCCAGGTGGATTCAATGATATTAGTAGGGTTCAATTGATCAATTTCTTCAGTGTCATGAATGTTGGAATATTATCACCTTGAGCTTTCTCCTTAGGTGCAGCATCTTCGATATTCCTTCATGAATTATGAGTGTGGCTCTTCTCTGCCAATTCTAAATAGGAAAAAATTCCAATTTTTGTTTCTAATACTCTGGCAGATTCGTACAAGAAAGCAATAAGGTCTGTGTAAGTGGGAGGAAAAGGAGATTAATTAGATTAAACAATTCACTAATAACTGAGTTATTTATAACTATTGCACACAGATATTAGAACATAAATTAAGTAACAAGATAATTAAGTAATCAATCCCATTCCCTTCGGAGCCCAAGGGATACCTTTGCTCAACATGAACTAATCATTGAGTTCCCTGGAAGAGGAAAAACAGCCATCCAAGGACTTGTAGAATTGCAAAGTGTAATGACAATTTACTTTCATTCCAAGTCTAATTGAGTATCATGACGAAGTATTAAATTAGACAAAAAACCCATGGTTATAGTTCCAACCAGTTACATTCCAATGGTGACTCCTAAATTGTTACAGATTTGCATGAACAATTATACACAGATGACAAATACCTCCCCGATCTCCAATTATCTCTCCAATCTACAATCACATTGCTGAATGGATAATTAGCAGTTCTCCACATAGTCTACTCTCCTCTGTTGAGAGTACCAAGTATTTGCTAGGACGAAGTTATGTGCATACCATGAACAGTTAGCTACTTGGTTATAGGCACCACAGCCTAGTTCAAAGCTTTTGTAGTCCACACACATGTGCGTAGAAAGTGGGCTCACTTGCTGTTTATCCCTCCTAATTCCCTTGTTTAAAGGGGCTAAGACCACTGGAGCCCTAAATGGACTTGCTGGAGAAGATTAACCAGTACAACAATATTAAGAATTGAACTTGGACACTTGCTGATCTGTATCAATCAGGAACTCAATCTAGGTCTTTTAAAGGGTTGACAATTGCCTTGATATTTACAGGGAAGAAGAGGATTGGGAGTGTAATATTGAGGTGGGAGAGGATTTACCTCTGGTCCTGCTGAGCTGAATTCCAGGGCTTGATTACCTTAGTTAATCTCCCTTTCCTGGTCCTGCGTCACCATATTGTAGCTGGCTGTGGACTGTCTCTGAGGAGAGATCATAAAGATTCAAGATGGTGGAGTGAAGAAACCAAGGATCCGGGGTTAGACAACTGTGTTTGAGTAAGTGTTGGGCCGTGAAAGTAGAGAAACTGTATCCAGCAGTTAAGAGTAAAGACATTTACCTGCTGAATCTACTAATTTAGCTGTACTCGACCTGATGCTTCAGCTACATTCAAAATGTAGAGTAAATACTGAAATACATAACCGCGTTATAATATTTAAATGGTCAACCATTCTTTCTAATCCACATCCTACCTGTTTTTTGTGATTAATATTTTGTAGCATTGTTCTAACTGTGTTTAGTTGATAAAAGTTAACCGAATGCAAATATCTTTTGAGTTAATTAGGCACTTGGGACGCATTACAAGTAACTTGTGTCCGATGCTGTCCTGAATATGGAGAGTTTTGTTTTGTGATATGTTGAGTGTTGGTAGTTCCAAAACTCTCCCCTTCAGTCCTATGCCAACACAAGCGTAACTTCAGGACACAGTTGTGTAAGATCCTGTTATGTTTCCAAATATTTCTCAAGAATCCTAAATATGGAAGATTGAAATTCCTCCCAGTGATGTATAAGAGTCTGGCTTTCAGCCTTGTTCACACCACAGAGTGCTCCTATTACGCAAAGATCTGTCTTTCTGCGACATTGCCGTTCTATCAAAGGTACATTCCCTGTATCTCTATCACACTCGTTTCCCACACCTCTCCCATTCATGGCTATTTGCTGATATAGTAATGCAAAACAACAAGGATATGTGCTGGGCCCTCTACTTTTTGTCATTTACATAAATGATTTGGATGCGAGCATAAGAGGTACAGTTAGTAAGTTTGCAGATGACACCAAAATTGGAGGTGTAGTGGACAGCGAAGAAGGTTACAACAGGATCTTGACCAGATGGGCCAATGGGCTGAGAAGTGGCAGATGAAGTTTAATTCAGATAAATGCGGGGTGGTGCATTTTGGGAAAGCAAATCTTAGCAGGACTTATACACTTAATGGTAAGGTCTTAGGGAGTGTTGCTGAACAAAGAGACCTTGGAGTGCAGGTTCATAGCTCCTTGAAAGTGGAGTCACAGGTAGATAGAATAATGAAGAAGGCGTTTGGTATGCTTTCCTTTATTGGTGAGAGTATTGAGTACAAGAGTTGGCAGGTCATGTTGCGGCTGTACAAGACATTGGTTCGGCCACTGTTGGAATATTGCGTGCAATTCTAGTCTCCTTCCTATTGGAAAGATGTTGTGAAACTTGAAAGGGTTCAGAAAAGATTTACAAGGATGTTGCCAGGGTTGGAGGATCTGAGCTATAGGGAGAGGCTGAACAGGCTGGGGCTGTTTTCCCTGGAGCGTCGGAGGCTGAGGGGTGACCTTATAGAGGGTTACAAGATTATCAGGAGCATGGATAGGATAAATAGACAAAGTCTTTTCCCTGGGATCGGCGAGTCCAGAACTACAGGGCATAGGTTTAGGGTGAGAGGGGAAAGATATAAAAGAGACCTAAGGGGCAAGTTTTTCATGCAGAAGGTGGTACGTGTATGGAATGAGCTGCCAGAGGAAGTGGTGGAGGCTGGTACAATTGCAACATTTAAGAGGCATTTGGATGGGTACATGAACAGAAAAGGTTTGGAGGGATATGGGCTGGGTGCTGGCAGGTGGGACTAGATTGGGTTGGGACATCTGGTTGACACAGACGGGTTGGACCGAGGGGTCTGTTTCCATGCTGTACATCTCTATGACTCTAAAACTACTTCAAATATCCACTGTTTTATTCGACTATTAATGCTCCTGTTGCCTCTCGACACAACAATTCCAATGCCTTTCTGCTGACCTCCCACCTTCGAACCTTAACTTTGAGCCCATCTAAAACTCTGCTGCTCCTTTCCTAACTTGCACCATATCCCTTTCACCCTGTGCTTGCTGACTTACACTGAGCCCTGATCCTACACTCACTTACTGAATCCAGCAGCCCCACCTGCCTTTCGCTCCTGTTTTCTGATGCTCTGGTTGTATTTAAAACAGAGATTGAATCTGAGGCAAATAATCTCATTGTAATATTTAAGTGACCAGCCTTCATTCAGGGAGCTAATTTATTGTCCCATTCATAGAACTACAGAAAGTTTTCAGCACAGAAAGAGTTCATTTAGCATGTTCTGTTTGCGTCTGCTGAATAAACTAGCTATCAATTTTAATCTTGCTTATCAGTACTTGGTCCATATATTAGACTTGATTTGATTCCCTACAGTGTTGAAACAGGCCCTTTGGCTCAACAAGTCCACACTGACTCTCCGAAGAGTAGCCCACCCAGACCCATTTCGCTCTGACTAATGCACCTAGGACTATGGACAATTTAGCATGGCCAATTCACCTGACCTGCATATTTTTGGACTGTGGAAGGAAACTGGAGCACCCGGAGGAAACCCACGCAGACAAGGGGAGAATGTGCAAACTCCACACAGACAGTCGCCAGAGGCTGGAATCGAACCTGGGACCCAGGTGCTGTGAGGCATCAGTGCTAACCACTGAGCCACCGTGCCACCCATAGCTTTGCAGGTTACAGAGATTCCTTTTAAATAAGCTGAGGGTTTATACCTCAACCACCAAATAAGACAACTAATTCCAGATCCCCAACACCCTCTGGTTGACAAGTATTTTTAATGTCCCCTCCTATTCTTCTAGCTATCACCTTAAGCCCCTTGTTAATTCATCTCACCATTAGGGGGAATCAGGTCTTCCCTGTCCATCTATTCATGTCCTTCTCTCATTATTTTGCACACCTCCATTAAGTTACTCCACTGTTCGAAGGAAACAACCTCAGCCTATCAATTAGACCAGGAAGCCTCACAAAGTAACCAGGCCATCAGTCTGCAAGCTAGAGCTCACACATGGGGGAACCCAACCACCGGTGAGACCTTCCACTGTCAACTCACAAATGAAGAGTTAATGAGTCGAATTGTCTGCCATCATTTCTGGGGTGAGTAGCCTCTGCCTCTGAAGGCCATCTAATCACTCAGAGGAGGAGCATGCCAGCTGACTAACCTGATGCTAACAAATTTGATTTAAGCATGAAGGAACCCTTCCTCTGACAATAAAAGGAATATGTTCAAGCCTTGTACTTTCTTGAATGACCTGGGAGCTGTATGAGCCCCATAAGTTCCCTCTTGCTTTCTCCATGGCAATGCCTTGACCAATCAGAATCAGTTTGCCAACTTGCCAGCACCCTCTCTTTCTGTCGTGTAAAACATTGAGATCATTTGAAATATGGCATTCTTGCACTAGCCCTGAGAATACAAGACAAAAAGCTTTAGCAACCTCTCTGTCTTTCTAGCTAAATTCGAACTCTGTGCTACCAAACACTTTCTGACTTTTCTCTCTGTCCAACCTAAAAACCACCCATCTCCAAACTCCCCTCACCCCTTACCCTGTCGGCCCAGGATAATTGACACCAATTGAACTCTCAGGCGAGGTGAGACAACTTTCAAATGAATTGTGATAAAGGTGCAAGAGTATTTCCTCTCCACTTACTATTTATTACAGGAAGTTGTACATGGCTCAGTGGTTAGTTTGGCTCAGTGGTTAGCACTGCTGCCTCATAGCACTAGGCTACCCAGATTCGATTATACCCTCGGGCAACTGTCTGTGTGGAGTTTGCATGTTCTCCCTGTGTCTGTGTGGATTTCCTCCCACAGTCCAAAGGTGGTGCAGATTAAGTGGATTGGCCATGCTAAATTGCCCCGTAGGTGGGTTAGCCATGGGAAATATAGGATGGATCTGGGTGGAATGCTCTTTGAAGAATTACTGCAGACTTGATGGGCCAAATGGCCTGTTTCTACACTGTAAGGATTCGATTCTATGAAGTGATTTTATTTTCAGCTTACAGAGTAGAAGCAGACATGCCATTTTTAATTTGGGGAGAGAAATTTGGCAAACTCTGCATGAAATTTGTAATTTACTTCCATTATCACCCGTATCATTCGCTATGTCCTGCCTAACAGCATGTGCTGGTTAACTACGTCAAGGTTCACCAATATTAGGTTGCCAACAATGTCTCACTCGAACAGGGAAATTTAGGACTGATTAACTGAGACAAGGCACATACTCATTGTAACGTAGTGAAATTTTTATTGTCAAGAATGAAAGACATCAGGATATGTCATGATTTTAAATCTTAGGTGCCAGAATGTCTATGTGTTGGAGTGAGAGCATTCACAGTGTGACTAAAACACCCACCTTCTTACTAAGTAATCACATCTAGATTAGATTAGATTACTTACAGTGTGGAAACAGGCCCTTCGGCCCAACAAGTCCACACCGACCCTCCAAAGAGCAACCCACGCAGACCCATTCCCCTACGTTTACCCCTTCACCTAACACTACGGGCAATTTAGCAAGGCCTATTCACCTAACCTGCATATTTTTGGACTGTGGGAGGAAACCGGAGCACCCGGAGGAAACCCACGCAGACACGGGGAGAATGTGCAAACTCCACACAGACAGTTGCCTGAGGCGGGAATTGAACCCAGGTTTCTGGCACTGTGAGGCAGCAGTGCTAACCACTGTGCCACCATGCTGCCCATAATAGATGAATCTGAAAATGTAATCTGCTACCATTGCACACGGGTATCCTGTAAAAATCTAGACATAGATATAAACAAAGGTATTTATTTGCATCTGCAGGAGAGACCAGAACTAGAAAAATTAGATTGTCACCAAGAAATTCAATGCAAAGCTCAGGAGCAGCATATTTATGCAGAGAGTAAGTCACATGAAGTAATTGTGTCTCATTGCATGGATACATTTAAGGGAAAACTAGACAAGTATATGAAGAAGAAAGCAGTACAGGGTAACAATGGGAGTGAAAGACTATCAAGGGTAGAGGGAAATGTAGAATTCAGAACTCAAACTCATGGTCTTATTAAATGGCAGAGCAGACATAAAGGATTCAATGACTGACTTTGGCGCCCAGTTTGTATCTTTGTGTCTTTATGGAACATGTTGCTATGTAGAAGTGGTACATAAATGCAAGCTCCTGTTATAGGATTAAGTGTCAGCCACATTGTTGTGGGTCTGGAGTCACATGTAGGCTAGACCAGGTAAGGATGGCAGACTTCCTTCCATCATAAAGCAGGTGAGTTTCTAACAACAATTGATACATGGTCTCCATTTCAACATGTCTTATTTCCAGATTTTTTTTTATATTGAATTCAAATTTCACCATCGGCAATGGCAGAATTTGAACCCATTACCTCAGAACATTAGGTTGGTGTTCTTGGATTACTAGTCCTGTGATATTATCACTACACCACCAGAGAGCAAAGAACAGTAAATGGTGGAAAACCTCAACAGGCCCAGCAGCATCTGTGGAGAGAGAAACAGAGTTAATGTTTTGGATCCAGTATGACACTTCTTCTGACTATTTCTTCTAAAGAAGGAGCTCGCCAAAGCAAGATCAAGCTCAATCAGCGAAGCAAGGTGGTGATGGATGGGGCCTCCTTTCAAGGAAGAAGCAGTGAGTTTTCGAGAGTATCATAGAATGCCTGCAGTGTGAAGGCTGGCCACTCACCCATCGTGTCCGCACTGGCCCTCCAAGAGCATCCCACCCCAATCCACCTGACCTGCACATCTTTGAACTGTGGGAGGAAACCCACGCAGACACGGGGAGAAGGTCCAAACTCCTCATAGACAGAATCAAACCCAGGTCCCTGGAGCTGTGAGGCAGTAGTGCTAACCACTGAGCCACTGTGCTGTGAATGTGTAGATTTTCTGAAGGAGAGTCCTGTCGGAATTGAAACATTAACTCTGTTTCTCTCTCAGCAGATGCTGCCAAACCTGCTGAGTTTCTCCAACACTTTCTGTTTTTATATTAAGAGCATTTTGTTTGTTGTGATAACTATTTGACCATTTTGATGTCAACCGAGTCGTTCTCTTTAAATAATTCCTTGTGAACATTTCATTTACAAATCCGCCTGTGCCCTGTCATCTTGGCATCACTGCTCAGTCTTCCGTGAAACATCCCAGAATTGTTTTTGTTTGACCTATGTGGTTTTCCAGATGTATCGAGGCCAACAACTAGGTCTTGGCAGTAACTGAGGCAAGGCAGGTTTGACGGATTCACAGTCAATGCCAACAAGGCGATGATGAGTTCTTACCCCTCTGGAGTACTTATTTTCCCACGTTGTCATTGTAACCTTAAACAGCTCAAATGAAAATGTGTCTGAGATATTATGAGGTGGTCACTTGTGGATAGTGAAATGAAAGCGAAAAGTTCCCTTAAAAGGAAAAGTGGATCTTAGCACCAGGAGTCCCCTAAAGCAAAGCCTCCCAAAGTCTCAAGAGGCATCGCAGCCTGAAATTCTGGGGTCACAAGCTCTGCGGTAGAAGTGGCTGTCCATGGAGCTCTGACTGGGTTATAACAGCTTTGCAACACTCTCCTCATTCCCTTAGTTCTCTGAGAGCTTACAGCAAATTTCAAATCTTGACGTGGGATCGCAGGGGGAAAATGTTTGGGGAGCACTGCCCTATAGAGTTTGTTCTTTTTACTAGCTTTTCATACTACAGAAAGAAAAATCTTTTAACTTATATAGCACCTTTGTCACAGAGTCCTACAGCATGGAGACAGGCCCTTCAGCCTAAACTAGTCCATGCTGACCAAAATATCCATCCACGCTAACCCCATTTCCCTGCACTTGACCCATATCCTTCTAAACCTTTCCTATTCATGCATTTGTCCAAATGCCTTTCAAACATGGTTAATGTACCTGCCTCAACCACTTCCACTGGCAGCTCATTCCATATGCATACCACCCTCTGTGTAAAGAAGTTGCCCCTCAGGTTCCCTTACAGGATGTGTGCCTTGTGGGTAAGGTTGACGTTTACCATCCAATCCTCATTAACCTCAGGAAGGTGATGGATTAGCAAAACCAATGTTTAAATCCTGAGAAAGATAACGTATTTCAGGGGAGTTGGGGCCTCGCACTATTAGCACTAGACCTAGGTAGTGTTCTGAGGATTCTGGTTCAAATCCTGCCATGACAGATGGTGGAATTTGCATTCAATAAAATTTTGGAATTAAGAGTCTAATGAGGACCATTGTTGATTCTTGGAAACATCCATCTGCTTCGTTAATGTCCTTTAGAAAGAAAACTGATATCCTTACCTGACCTATGCATGACTCCAGACACACATCAATGTGTAGACTCTTAAACTGCCCTGTGGGCAATAAGTCGGTGATTCCCTCATCCCATGAATGAATTTTAAAAATTGTGTGGTCTAACCAACATGCAATTCTTTAAACTCAACCAAGTCAATGTTCTCCTTGACTGCATCCCATCTTCCACCTTCAAAGAACGTGAACTCATCCAAATAGTCTACTGCACATGGCCTAATGTGCAGCAGGTCCTATTCACTCACCACCCTATACTATCTCCCAATCCAGCAAAGCCTAGCTTTTAGATTAGAACAGAAAATGCTGGGAAACCTCAGCAGGTCAGACAGCAGGAAACAAACAGAGTTAATGCTTCTTTTCATCAGAATCAACATTTCAGAATTCTGATGAAAAATCTTCAACCCAATATATTAACTCTGTTTCTCTCTGCAGATGCTGTCGGACATACAGAGATTTTCCAGTGTTTTTAGTTTTTGTTTCTGATTTATAGCATCCACAATATTTTTCTCTTACTTAGATTTACTTTTCTTCTTCTCCTGTTGAAATTGCCCTATCCGAGCTGAGCTCAGTAGCCCGGGTCCTGCATGTCCTGAAGGTACTAGTGCTCCTAATGTAGAATGGAAGTTCCTATCCATTTTCTATATGCACTGAATGGATCAAACTGCATAACATAATACCCTAAATTAATCTACAACTGTTAGGATCGATCTATTATTCCAGACTATAGAAAGACACAGTTCACACTCTTGTGTATGAACAGTAACAGTACCAAATCTTGGTAGCCTTGGATTTAAAAGGATTTTCTTTGTCAACCAAAGTTTTTAAGGCAACTCGTGTGGCATCTTAGATATTAGAACAACAGTTTAACATACACTGCAATCCACCTGCTGACTATAGAAAGTCAAATGTCATTGAGAAAATAGGCAAGCAAATCTTTTAGGGAGATAAGAAATGGGGATTATAGCCCTTAATTTCTGGAAAACCTGCATTGGATGATACAATGGGTGGTCTGATAATTGAATCGAACCATTGATACTAATGATATAATTCAGACTGGTGAGGCTTCACTATTTGTGCATTCCTGCCAACACTATCTTAACCTATACCAATTTTGGTTCCTGCCATCCCCATCTGTTATGGGGGTGAACTTGCAAGTTGATGGGAGGCTGACTGACTGGCCTTTGACCGATGTTACGTGCCCTCCCTGCTTTCCCTGGCTGAAGATACACCCAGGCTACGTGGCTAGCTCTGAAGTAGCAACTGGCGCATGGTCATCAGCAAACAGAAATTACAGTGTACATCCTAGGAGGAAGGTTAAATAGGTATGTGAGGACCTGTAGATGTAATGACATTGTATAAAGCCTGACTCAGTTGGTAGGACCTTCGTCTCTGAGTTACACGGTGGGTTCAAGTCTCACTACAGGACCCGCGCACAGTAACCGAGACTGATACTGTAATACAGTGCAGAGGGAATGCTGCGCTATTAGAGATGTTGCTTTTTGGGGATGAGATTCTACACCAAGACCCAACCTGCCTTCTCAGATGAACATAAAAAGGTCTGTTGGCATTATTTCTAAGAAGAGCTATTCCCAATGTCGTGACCAATAATTTTTTTCCAATCAATATCACATAGGAAACAGATTATCTGCTCATTAACAGACTGTTGTTAGTGGAAGCTTGCTGTGCGCAAATTGGTGGTTTCCTACATTACAACAGAGTCCATACTTCAAAATAGAAGTCGGTTTGCTCTAAAACACTTTGAGAAAATTTGAGGTCGTGAAAAGAGATGTAAACTCATGTCTTTTCCTGATAGGACCTTATCGAGATATCTTGAACAGTTAAGATCACACACATGTGACAATGCTGATAAGTCTTTTGTATATGATTACTTGCTGGTTTCAATCTTGTAACCACTGCATGCGAAGTATCATGTTACATCATTGATTTGATAAATAGAGAGCATTAACCTGATGCGTTTCCTAATCTTCATACTTACCTTAGAGCTAAATGATATTTGACAACATGCAATAGAACTCAGCAATACTCCTACCAATGAACTCTGCTGGTAGAAGAGAATGTTATGGACTAGACCAAAACCTCCTTTAAATATATCAAGGAGATAGCTGAGGCCCTGACTTTTATCTTACTTAAGGCAAGTATAAGGTGCTGTGTTCCAGATGTAATTCAACTGGTTACATGACTCGGCTTTCAGCAAAATACACATTATTCTTACCCCCAGTTAAAATACAAACAAATGGAAGAAGAATTGGTGTAATTTTAACTCAACTAGAAAACTTAACATAATAATGGATTATTTAACTCCTAAACAGCAACTGTTTCAATATAGTAACATCCCAAAAACACACCCTTGGCAAAGGCAAATTCATTAAAACAGATTTAATGTTTCTCCAGTCCAGGAGAAAAGAGCACCAAGAGAAAATTCTGGTGGAGAAACAGAAAGCATTCCAGCTTTTTGCTGCAGCAGGGAGAGATGGATAACAGCTTCCACAATCAACTTCAAAATCCCAACTACTGAAAGCTAAACTGAAACCTTGGTTCTGTGGAAGCTTGACTCCACCCATTCATGCTGCTTCTATTGTTCTAACTTTAAAAAGAAAAGATTCCAAGGCCTGACAAGCTGTTTGGGGATAGTGAGGCCTGCAGATGCTGGGAAGTCAGAGTCGGTAATATGTGGAGCTGGAGAAAGGTCAGCAGGTCAAGCAACATCTGAAGAGCGGGAGAGTCAACATTTCAGGCAGGACCCTTCATCAGGCCTGGGGAGGGGGAAGGAGGCTGAGAAATAAATGGAGGGGGTAGAGCTGGGGGAAAGGTAAGTGGTATGGCGATAGGTGGATGCAGGTATGAGATGGTTAAGATTGGTCAGTGGGAAGAGTGGAGCGGATAGATGACAGGAAGGAGGATGGATTGGTTAGGACAGGTCAAGGGGGTGCAGCAGAGAGGGACGGTTGGACCTGGGATGAGGTGAGGCTTGGGGGGATTTGGAAGCTGGTGAATTCTATGTTGAGGCCATGTGGTTATAAACTCCTGAGGCAGAAGGTGAGGTGTTCTTCCTCCAGTTTGTATGCAGCCTTATTTTTACAGTGGAGGAGGCCCAGGATGAACATGACATTGGGGAGTGGGAGGGGGAGTTGAAATGGCTGGGAACTGGGAGGTGATGTTGATTTTTATCGGCTTCAGGGAGACAACTGGGTGCCTCTGGCTCAATACCTCTCTTAAAAAAAAACACAGGACAAAATACACCTCTTAACGCCAAAGTATCGTCACAAGGAGGAAGGTACAATGACGGATAAGAGCATCTTTTTTCCTTCCAGAATCAGTCTTAGTATGATCTAGCACTCAGCTATTTTTTTCTCTGCTGTCCTGCAGGGAACTAATCCTCTCCCTCAGCTTCCTCCCAATCTCCCTGCTCTCTTGGTGCCTTCTCCTGGGACTTCTGGTCATCCAGCATATCCTAATCTCCTCATTCTTTCACTCGTGCTCTCCCCAGCAGTCTCCAACTCCAGCGTGTTTCTGTAGGACAGGGGCAGAATACATCAGGCTCTTTAAGAAATCTTTGAACATTGATTAAAGGTATTCATGACCTGGAGATTTCTACTTATAACTAATGTAAATTAAGTACATCACTTTTAATGGTGGGAAACGCACTTCAAGTGAATCATTCAGCTAAAAATATTTTTTATTTGCTCATAGGATGTGGGCACCTCTGGCTAGGCCAGAATTTATTGCCCATCCCTAATTGCCCAGAGGGCAGTTCAAGGTCAACCATACTTTTGTGGGTCTGGAGTCACATATAGGCCAAACCAGATGAGGATAACAAATTTCCTTCTCTAAAGCCCTTTAATGAATCAGATAGAATTATTTTCTCCAACGATCAACAATGGCTTCATGGTCATTATTCGACCCTTGCTTAAAGATTCTTTACTGAATTTAAATACCACCATCTGCCATGACAGGATTTGAACCAAGGTCACCAGAACATTAACTTAGTTTCTAGATTAGTAGTTTAGTCAGAATATCATTAGGTCATTGCCTTCCGTAAGATTGTCTGAAAAACTGTTGCCAGGCTATGGGTTAACATTTAAGTAACACTTAAAATGCTTTCAAAATGTTCAAAGGGATTAGAGTAAATATGCTGTGCTAAATTTAAACAGGCCATGAGGGTGATGAGGCCTGAACTATTGTGATCGATCTTGTCTCCTCACCTGAGAAAGTGCAATGAAGGTTTATTGGACTGGATCAGTGAGAGAGTGGGTAAACTAGATTTCCACTTTCTGAACTTTCAATGAATGACAGGTGATCTCATTGAAACATATTTAATTCTTAAAGATGCTGGATATTGTAGATATTGTAGAAAGTGTAGATATTGAGAAGAATGCCTCTCTCAGATCTAACCTGCACTTTATTATCAAACTTGCTGATAAGGGTAGTGTTGCTGTTATCTGGCAAGCTGATCTTGAATATTTTTCGACAGTAATCACTCTAGAAAACGACAATGTTGTCAAGGAGAATACTGAGATACAGGCTATTAGACTAGGTGGGATTGAGGTTCACAAGGAAGAGGTATTAGAAATCCTGCAGAGTGTGAAAATAGATAGGTCCCCTGGGCCGGGTGGGATTTATTCTAGGATCTTCTGGGAAGCCAGAGAGGAGATTGCCGAGCCTTTGTCATTGATCTTTAAATCGTCATTGTCTACAGGAATAGTGCCAGAAGACTGGAGGATAGCAAATGTGGTTCCCCTGTTCAAGAAGGGGAGTAGAGACAACCCAGGTAATTATAGACCAAGTGAGCCTTACTTCAATTGGTAAAATGTTGGAAAAGGTTATAAGAGATAGGATTTATAATCATCTAGAAAAGAATAATTTGATTAGGGATAGTCAGCACGGTTTTGTGAAGGGTAGGTTGTGCCTCACAAACCTTATTGAGTTCTTTGAGAAGGTGACCAAACAGATAAAAAGAGTAAACCGGTTGATGTGGTGTATATGGATTTCAGCAAGGCGTTCGATAAGATTCCCCACAGTAGGCTATTGTACAAAAGGTGGAGGAATGGGATTGTGGGAGATATAGCAGTTTGGATCAGTAAAGAAGACAGTGTTGGGTCCACTGCTGTTCGTCA
>NC_057735.1:8588885-8639943 GCF_004010195.1 Chiloscyllium plagiosum
ATAAGATAATCAGAGGGTTAGATAGGGTGGACAGGGAGAGCCTTTTTCCAAGTATGGTGATGGTGAGCACGAGGGGGCATAGCTTTAAATTGAGGGGTGATAGATATAGGACAGATGTCAGAGGTAGTTTCTTTACTCAGAGAGTAGTAAGGGTGTGGAATGCTTTGCCTGCAACGGTAGTAGATTTGCCAACTTTAAGTCCATTTAAGTCGTCATTGGACAAGCATATGGACGTACATGGAATAGTGTAGGTTAGATGGGCTTCAAATTGGTATGACAGGTCGGCGCAACATCGAGGGCCGAAGGGCCTGTACTGCACTGTAATGTTCTATGTTCTATGGTGAATTTTCTCAGGCACTTCCTTAGTCTCTACCCAGGTCATGACCCTACCATTGAACACCAAGCTGTTGTTTTCAGGACTGTCACTGACCTCATCTCCTCAGGAGATCTCCCCTTCAAAGCAGCCTGCCTTCTAATTCTCCCAATCCTGTACAGTCTGCTTCTAACTCCTCTCCCCCAAAGACAAAGTTCCAGCTCAAAATATTAAGTGTGTTTCCTTCTCCATAGATGCTGCCAGATCCCTGGTGAATTACTCGAGCACTTTCTGTTTTCACTGAGAAAGCATTTCCCTTCTCTAAGGAATCCAGAATTGAGAGTCACAGTCTCAGCATAAAAGGCATTGGCCATTTACAATGAAGGAGAATGAGACAAAGAGACACTGAGGAAATCAGATTTACTGGGATATTGTGGGAAAATGAAATTGAAGAACAGCAGCCATGATCTTGTTAAATGCTGGAAAGACCAGCTCCTTTTTAAAAGCTAGACATATTTCTGATCATTAAGATAATCAAGGAATATGGGGATGAGACAGCAAATTGGAGTTGAGGATGATCAGAGCAGTCACGCTGTCATTAAATGACGGAGTGGATCAATGGACTAAATAGCTTACTTCTGCACCTACGTCTAAGTTCAAAATTTAGTTTTTTTCCAAACTTTTTATACACAATTGTAATATTTGCATTGTGAGCAAGGTCTTTAGAGAGAATTTTAATTAGCATTTGATATTATGAGGTTCAAAAAGTGCTTTATGAATTCACATTCTTTCTATTTTTGAGGACAAGTTGATTTTTCTGTACGAAAATATCTTTTCTATGAATTTGCTTTCAGATCATTATTGTTTTATAACTTGGAGCTGAAGGCCACAATGAGCAATGACTCAATTAAATTTTCCACTCTACATTTGAGGTAGTGAGATTAATGCTGTACTGAACTAGGAGTGGGGAGTTTGAGGGCAGCCATGTCAGGATCTCTCAGTGAAACAGGGAGACAAAAAATGAAAGCAGCAAGGAATATCTGGTTCTCTTCATTAAAGCAAGGAAGGTAAAGAGAAGATGTAATGTTTTACAGTGCCGGAAAATTCCATGATCGTTTAAAATCTTGAAATAAAGTTCCAAGAGTTTGAGTATTTGTGTTATTTTATTTTCCCTTGCCAAGATATTGTAACAGTTTGTAACAACAATTTATCATGTTTAGATGCTGCAGTTCTGTTTCCCACAGGCATTTTCAAATTTGATCTTACTTCAAGTGACCCTGATGATGAGTCGTAACCAGTCAGAGAGATTGACGCAGGACCTCCTTACCAGATCCTGTAAAATGCAAGAAGTCAAGAAACTTGTTCCCTGAGCTCCACTTACCCAGTGCTGAGATATGAAGGATACATGCCAACGTTGGCAGAATGTGTACTAGTGCACGGGAACCATTTGAGTAAATACTCTCATAGGAACAGGAGTAGGCCATTCTGCCCATCAAGCCTGCTCTGCCATTTAATACAATCATGGCTGATAAAACACACTTTTACCCACTTTATCCCTGTAATCCTATATATCATTGGGATTCAGAAATCTATTCATCTTTAGAGCCATAGAGATGTATAGCATGGAAACAGACCCTTCAGTCCATGCCGACCAGATATCCTAAATTAATCTATTCCCACTTGACAGCACTTAACTCATATCCCTCTGAATCCTTCCCATTCATGTACCCATCCAGATGCCTTTTTAAATGTTGTAATTGATCCAACCTCCATGACTTCCTCTGGTAGCTCATTCTATACACACACCACCTTATGCATGAAAATATTGCCCCTGAGGTCCCTTTTAAATCTTTTTGTTCTCACCTTAAACCTATGCCCTCTAGCTTTGGAATCCTTTAAATCCTGGGGAAAGGACCTTAGCTATTCTCCCTTTCCAGCCCCTCATGATTTTATAATCCTCTGACTTAACTTCCACAGGCCACCGAGATGGAGAATTCCAAAGACTCGCTCCCCTGTGAGTAAAATAAAATTAGCCTCAGTTCAGTCTCTTTATGTTTAAATTGTTCCACCAATTCTGGACTCCCCAGTCAGGGGAACATCTTACCGGCATTTACTTTGTGTATCCATTTAAGCATATTGTAGATTTCAATCAGATCACCTCTCATTTTTCAAACCTTTAGAGAATGCAGGCCCATTTTGCCCAATCTCCCCTCACAGCACAGTCCCGCCATCCCAGGAGCAAGCTCGGTGAACTTTCATTGGACTCCCCCTATGTAAGTAACATATTTCCTGAGATAACACGATCAAAACTGTCCACAGCACTCTGGGCGTGGTCTAACCGGATTCCTATACAATTGAAGGAAGACTTCACTATTCCTATACACAAATCCTTTTTGCAATAAAGACTAACTTTCCATTAGCCTTCCTAATAACGTGCTGCACCTGCATATTGGGCTTCAGTGACTTATTGACAAGGACACTTGAGTCCCTTTGTACATTCACACCTTCCAATTTCTTGCTATTTGGGAAATACTCTGCACATCTGTCCCTGCAACCAAAGTAGAAAACCTCACATTTTTCCACATTATATTGGATCTGCCATGTTTTTTATCTATTTACTAAGTCTGCCCAAATCCTCCTGAATCAGAGTCGAGTCCACACTGCCCCTCTGAAGAGCATCCCTTCCAAACACATCCTCATAAGTCTGTGTTTCCCATGCCTAAACCACCTAGCCTGCACATCTTTGGATGGTGGGAGGAAACTGGACCACCCAGAGGAAACACACACAGATTTGAGAAGAATGTGCAAACTCCACACAGGCAGTCACCCGAGGCTGGAATCGAACCTGGGCCCCTGGCGCTGTGAAGCAGCCATGCTAACCCCTGAGCCACCATGCCACCCTAAGCCATTTTACATCTTCACAACACACATTCCCACTTAGCTTTGTATCATTTGCAAATTTGGAAATACAGTATTACATTTGGTCACAAAGTTGTGTTCAAAGTTATGTCTAATTAGCTGTCACCAGTTCTCAGCTTTGAGAATCTGTAAGGTCCACTATGAATGGTGCTGAGGGCTTTCAGTGCATAAGAATGAAGTACAGGAAATTCAGTGTGGAGACATCACACTGAGGAGGAGACATCACACTGAGGGTGAACACAGCAAAGAAAAGAGGTTCCCATTTGAGGATGAAGACCAAAACTTGAGGACTAGAAACACAAGAAATCCACTCATTAATCCAAGGAATCCTTTCGGAAAAGCTTTGTTATCCAGATAGTGTTGGCAATGTGCATTTACTCTACCAAGATAAACAGCTGAGTGTATAACATAGATTCAACCAGAGGGAAGATTAACGGGAACAGAAGTGTGAAAGGATTTGAGAATTTCTATTTATTTATTAATTCATGGGATGTGACCATTGTTGGCTAGGCCAGCATTTACTCCCCATTCCAAGTTGCCCTTGAGAAAGCGGTAAGAAGCTGCCTTCCTTACGTGGAGGAGCCCATGCCGTTAGGTTCCCTACAGTGTGGAAACAGGCCCTTCAGCCCAACCAGTCCACACCAACCCTTCGAAGAGTAACCCACCCAGACTCATTTCCCTCTGACTAACGCACCTAGCACTAAGGGTAATTTAGCACGGCCAATTCACCTGGCCTAGATATCTTTGGATTGTGGGAGAAAACCGGAGCTCCCGGAGGAAACCCACGCAGACACGGGGAGAATGTGCAATCTCCACACAGAGTGTCGCCCAAGGCTGGAATTGAACCTGGGACCCTGGTGCTGTGAGGCAATAGTGCTAATCACTGAGTCGTCGTGCTGTTAGGGAGGGAGTTCCAGTATTTTTACCCAGCAATAGTGAAAGAAAGGCAATACATTTCCAAGTCAGGATGGAGATTGGCTTGGAGGGGAACTCGGATGTGGTGGTGTTCCCATGTATCTGCTGCCCACATCCTTTGCGATGCAAGTGGCTCTGGGTTTGGAAGGTGCTGTCTAAGGAGTTCTAGTCAATTTCTGCAGTGCATCTTTAGATATTGCACACTGCTGCTACTGCGTGTTGATGGTGGAGGGAGTGGATGTTTGTGGGTGTGATGTCAACTAAACAGGCTGCTCTGTTTTGGATGTGTCATATTGGTGGGTAGATTAAGTAAACAGACATGATAGAGGCTCAAATGCAGCATAAATGCCAGCATAATGGCGCTGAATGGCCTGGATTCTGTACCGAACATTTTGTATGATTTTACACGATTTTGCTAAAGATACTCCTTTCTTTCCCACACCTCGAAATGCTGTCCAACATCTGTGTTCTGGAACACGTCCAGTGCCTTCTTGAGACTTGCCAGTTTGCCCTTGAGGGATGCAGGGCAAGTTTTTTTTTGACAGTTCCCTGAATTAGCTGCAGCTTTTCTTTCTGCACTTCCCAGGAGGTGACAGAAGACAATAACATGAGGGTAAGTCTAGTCAAGGCTTGAAGTTTGAGGTACCTATGGGCTTCATAGCCTTTCCTCATTCAGAATGCAGAACCATCGATGATCCTCCTTCAAGCAGGATGGCTGGATTCCTGACCTGAGGCCAGAACAGTGTGTCATGCCTTATCTCCCTGGGGTGCTGTTACTGTACTGCTGGATTCAATCCTGTTGCTGTTAACTGCATCCTTCCAGACCCAGACAGCCTGAGTAATAACTTCGCATCAAGTTGGAGAACAGACTAGAGAGGAAAGAATTCTATCAACTCTGAAGAATCGAACCACCACAGGAGGAACAGGTATAACTCCCATTTCCCATTATCCGACTCAAATCAAACTCATTAAAACATGAGATAGAGGCAGGTGGAGATGCGAAATAAGACAGAGTAAAGGAAAGACAAAAGCAGTAAAAAGGGAGCATTTAGCATCAAGAGAGAGGTGGGTTTACTTTCAATGAGCGAAGGAATGAAAGGTTAATATGGGTATGATGAAATGTAGATTGGAGGTTTCAATCAGATCAGGCATCATCCAAAGAAGAGACAGGGGTCCCAAAATGTTAACTCTGCTTTCTCTCCACAGATGCTGCCAACTCAAAGAAGCTATGAACTTTACACTTTTGACCTGATCCAGTCTCCAGCAAATGATCAGTTTGACCACTAGCGACATCACAAACATATGACATGTTTTCCAAACTATTTTGAGGCCAGAGTAATAGAGATGTACAGCAAGGAGACAGGCCCTTTGGTCCAAATCATCCATGCCAACCAGATATCCCAAATTAATCTAGTTCTATTTGCCAACACTTGGCCCATATCCCGCTAAATTGTTCCTATGCATATACCCATCCAGATGCCTCTTCAATGTTGTAATTGGACCAGCCTCCACCACTTGCTCTGGCAGCTCATTACATACATGCACCACCCTCTATATGAAAAAGTTGCCCCTTAGGTCTCTTTTAAATCTTTCCCCTCTCACTTTGAACCTATAAGCCTCTAGTTCTGGACTAGATCAATTAACACAATAAGAGTTGCTTGTGTCTCTTTGCAAAAATGCTTAACTGGCTCTTAATGAACTTTGACATAAAACTTACCTGCTTTCACTGTTCATCACTTTTATGTCAACCTGAGGTGGGGGTGCCAGTGTTTGACTGGTGTGGACAAAGTCAGAAGTCACACAACACCATCTCATAGTTCAACAGGTTTATTTGAGTTGACCTGATGAAGGAGCAGTGCTTCAAATCTTTGTGATTTCAAGGATTATGTGTAATCCAAGATGGAGGATGGGGAAAATTTCTACCTGCAACAGCTGCTCCTTTTTTGAGGTATTTTAGGTGTTGGAGGTGATTTCCTCGAAATCCAGGAGCAGCAATTACTGTTTTTTTGCTGTCGCATTGTTTTGGAACTTTGGGAAAAAAATGTCAAAACAACAGCAGTTTTAAAAGGGAGAAGAGCAGACAAAGGAAGCACATGGTGAGGTCAGTGCAGGAGAGAGAGAGAAAGAAAGAAAGAAAGAAACTGACACTGCCTTTGCTGTTTGAATTCATGTATCGCAGGACATCGGAGTACATCTGAGAAAATTAACGAACAGTGAAATTCTCAACTCATCTTGGAGGAACTGTTGGGTGAAGTTCACAGCACAGAATCAATAAGTTAATTGTTTTAAGTGGACTACAGAAAGTCTGCAGTAGTGAGTAGAGTGGATTCTTTCTTGATTATATGTTTTTGGAGATATGTCTCTTGACTAAACTTAATATATAAGCCATAACTATTAATTTAACCTGGGGCAGTGCTTGTAGAAGAATAAGATGGTGGTATTTTCTGGATCTGTAGATTGTGAAGGAGCAAAAATGGCTTTCAGTAGAGTGATATGTGCTTCTTGTCAGATGTGAGAGTTTAAACACAGTTTAAGGGTTACTGCGGATTATATCTGCAATAAATGCAATTGGTTGCGAATCTTATCAGATCGAATAGATCGGTTGAAGAGACAGTTAGAAGCAATGAGCAATTTGCAGCAGCAACAGTATGTGATGGATGGCAGTTATGGAAAGGGGGGAAAGTCTCAGATGCAGTCACATAGATGGGGTAACTCCAGGAAATGTATGAGAAGTAGGCAGCTAGTGCAGGGATCTTTTGTGGCTATCCCCATTTGAAACAGGTATGCTGTTTTGGAAAATGTAGGGGTGATGGATTCTCAGGGGAGGGTAGCACGAACAGCCAAGTTTCTGGTATTGAGCCTGGCTCTAATGCAACGAGGAGTACGGCGGGTTCCAAGAGATCAATTGTTTTAGGGGATCCTCTAGTCCGAGGTACAGGCAGACATTTCTGTGGCCAGCAGCGAAAAATCAGAATGGTGTGAGGCTTCTCTGGTGCCAGGATCAAGAGGGTCTCAGAGAGGGTGCAGAATGTTCTCACGAGGGAGAGGGACCAGCAAGAGGTCATTGTCCACATTGGTACCAATGCCATAGGAAGGATAAAAGTTGGGATTCTGAAGGGAAAATACAGAGAGTTAGGCAGGAATTTAAAAAGGAGGTCCTCGAGAGTAGTAATATCTGAATTACTCCTGGTGCTACAAGCTAGTGAGGGCAGGAATAGGAGGATAAAGCAGATGAATGCATGGCTGAGGAGCTGGTGTATGGGAGAAGGATTCTCACCATAGAGTGGTTATGGTAAGGGATTTTAACTTTCCAAACATAGACTGGGACTGCCATAGTGTTAAGGGTTTATATGGAAAGGAATTTGTTAAGTGTGTACAAGAATATTTTCTGATTCAGTATGTGGATGTACCTACTAGAGAAGGTGCAAAACTTGACCTACTCTTGGGAAATAAGGCAGGGCAGGTGACTGAGGTGTCAGTGGGGGAGCACTTTGCGGCCAGTGACCATAATTCTATTAGTTTTAAAATAGCGATGGAAAAGGACAGACCAGATCTAAAAGTTGAAGTACTAAATTGGAGAAAGGCAAATTTTGATGGTATTAGGCAAGAACTTTCAAAAGCTGATTGGGGACAGATGTTCGCAGGTAAACGGACGGCTGGAAAATGGGAAGCCTTCAGAAATGAGATAACGAGAATACAGAGAAAGTATATTCCTGTCAGGGTGAAAGGAAAGGCTGGTAGGTGTAGGAAATGCTGGATGACTAAAGAAATTGAGAGTTTGCTTAAGAAAAAGAAGGAAGCATATTAGGTATAGACAGGATAGATCGCGTGAATCCTTTGAAGAGTATAAAGGCAGTAGGAGTAAACTTAAGAGGGAAATCAGGAGGGAAAAAAGGGGACATGAGATAGCTTTGGAAAAGAGAATTAAGGAGAATCCAAAGGGTTTTTACAAATACATTAGGGACAAAAGGATAACTAGGGAGAGAATAGGGCCATTCAAAGATCAGCAAAGCGGCCTTTGTGTGGAGCCACAGAAAATAGGGGAGATACTAAACGAGTATTTTGCATCAGTATTTACTGTGGAAAAGGAAATGAAAGATATAGACTGTAGGGAAATAGATGGTGACACCTTGCAAAATGTCCATATTACAGAGGAGGAAATGCTGGATGTCTTGGAACATATCAAGGTGACTAAGTCCCCAAGACCTGATCAGGTGTACCCTAGAACTCTGTGGGAATCTAGAGAAGTGATTGCTGGGTCTCTTACTGAGATATTTATATCATCGATAGTCACAGGTGAGGTGCCAGAAGACTGGAGGTTGGCTGACGTGGTGCCACTGTTTAAGAAGGGTGGTAAGGACAAGCCAGGGAACTATAGACCAGTGAGCCTGACCTCAGTGGTGGGCAACTTGTTGGAGGGAATCCTGAGGGACAGGATGTACATGTATTTGGAAAGGCAAGGACTGATTAGGGATAGTCAACGTGGCTTTGTGCGTGGGAAATCATCTCGCAAACTGGATTGAGTTTTTAGAAGAAGTAACAAAGAGGATTGATGAGGGAAGAGCAGTAGATGTGATCTATATGGACTTCAGTAAGACATTCGACATGGTTCCCCATGGGAGACTGATTAGCAAGTTAGATCTCACGGAATACAGGGAGAACTAGCCATTTGGATACAGAACTGACTCAAAGGTAGAAGACAGAGGGTGGTGGTGGAGGGTTGTTTTTCAGACTGGAGGCCTGTGACCAGTGGAGTACCACAAGGATCGGTGCTGGGTCCTCGATGTTTTGTCATTTACATAAATGATTTGGATGTGAGCATAAGAGCGTACAGTTAGTAAGTTTTCAGATGACACCAAAATTGGGTGTGTAGTGGACAGCAAAGAGGGTTACCTCAGATTACAACAGGATCTTGACCAGATGGGCCAATGGGCTGAGAAGTGGCAGATGGACTTTAATTTAGATAAATGCAAGGTGCTGAATTTTGGGAAAGCAAATCTTAGCAGGGCTTATACACTTAATGGTAAGGTCCTAGGGAGTGTTGCTGAACAAAGAGATCTTGGAGTGCAGGTTCATAGCTGCTTGAAAGTGGAGTCGCAGTTAGATAGGATAATGAAGAATGTGTTGGGTATGCTTTCCTTTATTGGTGAGAGTATTGAGTACAGGAGTTGGGAGGTCATGTTGCGGCTGTACAGGACATTGGTTAGGCCACTGTTGGAATATTGCATGCAATTCTGGTTTCCTTCCTATTGGTAAGATGTTGTAACACTTGGAAGGGTTCAGAAAAGATTTACAATGATGTTGCCAGGGTTAGAGGATTTGAGCTACAGGGAGAGGCTGAACAGGCTGGGGCTGTTTTCTCTGGAGCTTTGGAGGCTGAGGGGTGACGTTATAGAGGTTTACAAAATTATGAGGGGTGTGGATAGGGTAAATAGACAAAGTCTTTTCCCTGGGGTCAGGGAGTCCAGTTCTAGTGGGCATAGGTTTAGGGTGAGAGGGGAAAGACATAAAAGATATCTAACCATCGCTTTAACCATTGCAAAACAATAGTTTCTAATTTCTCTTCACTCTTAGGGTAAAGAAACTCACAAATTCTTTATTTGATTAGTTAATGGATATGTTGCTTATTCCCTTGTTCTGGACTCAATGACCTCTTTAACCTGAATTTAAGATTCTTGCATGGGCCAGGGAACAAACACAGGCCCCCACTGTGGCAAGTAAGATTTCTATCACTGAGAATCCAGAGAAAGTATATTCTCTGGATTATCAGTGATAATTTACATTCCAGTTTCATTAACTAGATTGTCTCCAAGTCATTCAATTTCTCAGTCATTTCTCCATTTTTTAAAAAATAAATGACCAATTTGAATCTCAAAATCCACAGAGGGCATTCTGACTGCAACAGGTCATCTCTGCTACTAGAATTTTCTCTTTGGCTTTTTAATTGCTAAATAATTCCACAATTATCTCAATAAACTTCTAGCAATACAGAGAAAGGCTTCTGTAATGACTGAGGGTCGCAGCAGAATGAATGATTACTCTAAAGTGGACGTCAGCATAATTATGATATATTAAGTGTCTCTATTAAAGAAGTCCTCCTGTTTTTTTCTGTTCAATTCTCTATCAGTTCACCATACAAATATCATCTCCTATAGGCTCTCCAGTACAAGTTCAGCCAGAGAATACTGGTGAATTCCATTTCTGTCAAAGGCATTGTTCTTAAACCTCTCTCTCTCTCTCTCTCTCTCTCTCTCTCTCGAGGCTGATATTATTGCAGTGGTTCTTCAAAAGTGAAACTGATTTGTTTAATGCCAATATTAGTAGGTAAACTCATTAATTGTGCCTTATTTAATAATCCTCCCTGTTGTTTTAATGAAACATTTAGCTTGTTTGAGCATCGGCACTTTCATTCTATTAATGTACCATGTGATTCACAGCAACTTGAAACCTAAACACATATAATCCATAAATTTATAATGGTGACATTTACCCGACATCAAAACAAATCTCTAAGTGACCAAGAAATGTGTGATGTTGGCACTAGGTGTTTGAAGTAGATAGGTATTCTACTGCCTAACACAGAATGCCTCACCTTGATATGCATTCAGACAAAGAACCTGTCAAAAACTTGAAGCAGGATCAGAACACAGCAACACTAGAAAATGAACAAAAAAAAAATTAGCTTGAGTCATATTAGTCCCTTCGACATTTGTTTTTCTCCTTTGAAGTATTGATGTTTCTTCAGTCTAACATATTAAAATTACCTATAATCTCTCAAAGGAATTTCTGAATTTGCTATATCTTACATTTTAAACATCTTGTTCTACCACGCACCACAGTAAATACCACTCTCTTTTGTGTTATGTCTCATGGTCTACCTTTCAGAGACATTACAATAACATCTCTGGATCATAGCTTGTAATCTGTGGATAGGAGGATCTCAGACTCCATCTTAACTCTGATCACTTGAAACATGACTTGCTGCAAGAATCATGTTGCACTATGTAGTTAATAGCTTAAAATTATCCCAGGCACCATGCACATTTGGATGGAATCTTAGTCAGATTGAGTTTGGTGGATTCTTGCCATGACACTGAGTGAGTTTTCTTTCCATATTTTACCAATTCCATCGCCTTAAATACCATGTGAACCCTCAGTAGAGAATTGTGCCCTATTTCTGCCCCTTCTTAACATGTGCCATTCCCGATGCAGCTCGCCACTCAGATCCCAGAATTGACTGCATCCCTGGCATTGGCAGCTTCTTGACAGTGTGACATCCCTACATGACTTGGCATCCTCTCAGGTTGGCGTGGCAGTCTTCTGGCAGTACAGGTTGGTTTTCTTGGTCTGGCATGGCCTCAGCATGGTCTCTCAGTCTCAGGGTGATTCCAGAGAGATCTTCCAGCCTTATAAACCTCGAGGTGAAGCCCAATACGGTTTTGAGTCAAGGCCCTTTGTGGACTGGAGGCTAGCTACCACATGGCAAAAGTGAGGACTGCAGATGCTGGAGATCAGAGTCTAGATTAGAGTGGTGCTGGAAAAGTACAGCAGGTCAGGCAGCATCTGAGCAGCAGGAAAATCGACGTTTCAGGCAAAAGCCCTTCATCAGTAATGATCATTCCTGATGAAGGGCTTTTGCCCAAAACATCGATTTTCCTGCCTTTCAGATGCTGCCTGGCCTGCTTTGCTTTTCCAGCACCACTCTAATCTAGGTACAAACATGGTCTGGGCTGGAAGGACCGTTGCTCGGAACTTTTATTTCTCCAATGCTGGACTTCTTATGTCTCTATTTTCTAAGACCTTGTTACTGAAGAAGCTGTACCCACATACCTTTGTACCTAACATGGTGCTGTAAGTGGCGCCTTATAAACTTTTCACTGTACTCATGTGCGTACATGTGACAATAAAGCTACATCTAATTCTAATTCTAATATTTAAAAAACCACTGTGAAAAGCATTGCCAGACTGGAGCTGCCCTGCACAGTCCCTGATAGGTTCCCCAGATGTGGCAGACAGAGGAAAATCCTTGCCCCACTTTGTATTATTCTAACATTGTAATAACTGTCAAAGATAACCTGGTAAACTAAGTGATGATGGGGTGGGGAGTGAAATGGAAATAGTCCCTTTTCAATGTTTGGCAGTATTTCTTAGCCGCCCTTGTTCTCCTAGCACAACATACTTTGTCCTGGCTTCCTCACTGTACTTTCACATCTTCCCTGCTCTACGATGAAAAATCACTGCTTCAAAAGCCATTTTTTAATCCTCTGCAGAGTTTGCAGCCCTCTTGTTGAAACTCGATGTACCTGTGGATTATCCTGTGTTTGACAACAGAACTGGAGGAGAAATGGGGAAAATGCAATGAGAATTACGATCTGAAATACACTGCTTGAGGGTGTGGTGAGGACAGATTCAACTGTGGCTGTCAAAAGAGAATTGGAAGAGCATCTTTTGAGAAAACGTGGAAGGGTTTTCAGATAAGGGCCAGGGGAAAACAAATCTCACTGAGCTCCTGCAAAGAGCCTGGAATGCTCAAATGGCTTTCTATCATTTCTTCATAGACTCCCTACAGTGTGGAAGCAGGCCCTTCTGCCCAACAAGTCCACACCGACACGCCGAAGGGTACCCCACCGAGATCCATTCCTCTACTCTATATTTACCGTTGACTAATGCATCTAACCTACACATCCCTAAACACTACTGGCAATTTGCTATGGCCAATTCACCTAACCTGCACATCTTTGGACTGTGGAAGGAAACCAGAGCACCCAGAGGAAACCCACGTAGACACGGGGAGAATGTGCAAACTCCACACAGACAGTCGCCTGAGGCGGGAATTGAACCCAGGTCTCTAGCACTGTGAGGCAACAGTGCTAACCACTGAGCCACCCTGATTTGTACTCACTCAGATGCTTCTCTCAGCTCCATTCACTTTGCATTTCTTAGAGAACTGCCTTTGCAATGACATTGTAACTGGGTTGTTCAGGCCCTATGGCAAGACAAGAAGGTAACACTGCAAACATGCAACACCGCCCATGTTGTGCGGAAACATTGGCCATTATGCTCAATCCATTGTATGGTTGGCTGAGTGTAACTGTAGCCTAATAGCCCAGTGTCAAAGTTCCAGCTCCTGGTGTACCATTGAGGCTTTTCCACTTTTGTAAGGGGCTATGTTTAAAGTGATAGAGTCATACAGTACAGAAAGAGACCCCTCAGCCCAACTCGTCCATGCTGACCAGGTTTCTCAAACTGAACTAGTCCCATTTGCCTCCATGTAGCTCTTATCTCTCTCAACGTTTCCTATCCATGTATCCGTCCAAATATCTTTTAAATGTTGTCATTGTACCCACTTCTACCACTTCCTCTGGCAGCTCGTTACAGGCACACATCAATTGTCCCTCAGGTCCCTTTTAAATCTTTCTCCTTGCACCTTAAACCTATTCCGTCTAGTTTTGAACTCCCCTACCCTGACGAAAAGACTTTGGCTATTCATTTTATCTATGTCCCTCATGGTTTTCTAAACCTCTATACAGTCACCCCTCAGCCTGGGTCACTCCAAGGAAGAAAATTCCCAGCCTATCCAGTGTCTCCTTATAATTCAACCTTCTAGTTTGTGGTCTTTTAGGGTAATAATGTTGATTAGGGCAACGCTGGTGTTTTGAATTGATGTTTAATAAGGTGTGAGTTGTTGTTGCTCATTATGTTCACATAAAACCAGCAGTAAGGAGAAGACAAATCAAATCCAGTACTGGGCACTCTAATCCCCTTTTTTTGTCTTCAATTCCAGTTCAGGTTTGGATAAAATCATTTATTTCACAGAGGATCTCTTGATTTCTGATCCATGGCTGAAAGAGAGTTCCTAAAGAGTTTGTAAATTAGCAGAATCCAGTTGGGTTTATTGTTCTCTTTCGACAACTGCAGAAAATTTAGCTCAGTCAGATCTCATTTCACCTCTGGTTGAAGCTTGTTCTCAATTATAGCAGCTTGGGACTCACAGCCAACAACAAGTGGGCCCTCTTGTGGCACAGTGGTAGTGTCCAACGCCTGGGCAAGGAGTTCTGAGTTCAAGTCCCACCTGCTTCAGAGGTGTGTAATAATATCTCTGTCCAGCTTGATTAGGAAAAACTGGATTAATTTAACAAAAGGTTGCGGTCAACAAGTTCACCTGTTTGGAGGCTAAGGAGTGACCTTGTAGAGGTTTATAAAATCATGAGGGGCATGGATTGGGTAAATAGACAAAATCTTTTCCCTGGTGTGGGGGAGTCTAGAGGGCATAGGTTTAGGGTGAGAGGGAGAAGATTTAAAAGGGATTTAAGGGGCAACTGTTTCACGCAAAGGGTGGTACGTGTATGGAATGAGCTGTTAGAGGAAGTGGTGGAGACTGGTACAATTGCAACATTTAAAAGGCGTCTGGATGGGTATATGAATAGGAAGGGTTTAGATGGATATGGGTCAAGTGCTGGCAAATGGGACTAGATTTATTTGGGATGTCTGAGAGACATGGATGAGTTGGACCGAAGATCTGTTTCCGTGCTGTATATCTCTAAATCTCTTTGACTCTATGACCCTAGCTCTATTATATTGCTTTTCTATTGCTCAGACCTTTGTGTATAGGAGTTGGGACATTATGTTGAAGTTGCACAAGGTGCTTTGGTAAGGCTTCTTCTGGAGTATTGTGTCCAATTCAAGTTGCTCTGTTATAGGAAGGATATTGTTAAGTTTTCAGAAAAGGTTTACCAGGGTTTTGCTGGGAATGGAGAGCTTGAGTTATAAGGAGAAGCTTTTTTCCCCAGGAGCGTAGGCGGTTAAGGTGTGACATGAAAGACATTTATAAAATCATGAGGGGTATAGATAAGGTGAATGGCAGGTGCCTTTTCCCTAGGGTGGGGGATTTCAAATCTAAGGGATAAGGGAAGAAGAGAAATATTTTTAAAAAATATTTTTTCACACAGAGGGAGGTTCGTGTATGGATGGACTTCCAAAGGAAGTGGTGGATGTTGGTACAGTTACAACATTTAAAAGACATTTGGATATGTACATGAATAAGAAATGTTTGGAGGGAAATGGGCCAAGGGCAGGCACGTGGGACTAGTTTAATTGGGATTATGGTCGGTAATGGACTGGTTGGACTGGAAGGTCTGTTTCCATACTGTATGACACTATGACTTTTAGTTGACGCTGAGAGCAAACTATAGCTGCCTTCTTATATTCCCTACCTGTAAATTAAATGTTGCCTATCAGGAGGGAACTGTATGCATGAATGTCCAAAGGCAAAACCCATGCATATTTAAGACTGAGATACATAAAATCTTGAGAAAATAAGGATTATAGGCAAAGCACAACTGGAGTTGAGGAATGCCGGAGCAGCCATGATCCTATGGAATGATGCAGCAGGTTAAAGGGGCCAAATGGCCTATTCCTGTTCCTATTTCTTATGGTCTTATCTCCATCATTATGAAGCAAGAAGCTCTCCATGGTCTCTAGTTTGACATCACTCTGTTAATGGGACATTACTGGGGAAAAAAGTGGCTGCTACATTTTTTAGATCATAACAGTAGCTATATTTCAAAATATTCCATCGGCGCTTTAGGCTAACCAAAGGTAGTCAAAGGTGCTGTATAAATGCAACTCTTTCTTTCTGACAGATAACAAGTGACAATTGTTGCCTGTGGCTTCCTTGCGTCAAATGTTGCTGATACTTCTGAAGCTATGGAAGTCTTATCATGTCGGGGTTACTGTCCCTACTGCTCAGGCAGAGCTTTGAAGTTTAAGTCCCACACAAGGACTGATACCCAATGAAGGTGTGATAATAACATGGCTAAACAGTATGAGTAGCAAACTGCAGTTCCTTCCCCAGTACACACCAATGGCAGGTAGTAAGTATGGGAGAAATTCTTGATTAACAATGTGATAGAAAGAATATTGGAAACTGTCCTGATTACATGCTGTAAAAATGCAGATTATCATAGCAATTTGGGACCCCCTTTGCGAACTGGAACTCATCATCACTTGAGGAGGGATTACTAGCTGTTACATTTTCCTTTATGTGGTGAATAGTGTGCCTGTCAATTTTTGTAGGAGGTAAATGGACTGGAGGCCATCACAAGGAGGTGAAGACCCTTTGCAGACTGGAGGCAAGGCCTCGAGTTTCAAAGCCCAGTGTGGTGTGGAGGCTAGGCCCGGATTAGCCTAGAACCTAGGGCCAGTGTGGTCTGGAGACTAGGCCCGGTGTGGCCTGGAGACTTGGCCTGCTGTGGTGTGGAGACTTGGTCTGCTGTGGTGTGGAGACTGGGCCTGGTGTGCCTGAAGGCTAGGCCCAGTGTGGTCTGGAGACTAGGCCCGGTGTGATCTGGAAGCTTGGCCTGGTGTAGCCTGGAAGCCTGGCCTGGTGTAGCCTGGAGACTTGGCCTGGTGTAGCCTGGAGGCTTGGCCTGGTATAGCGTGGAGGCTAGGCTAGGTGTGATCTGGAGGCTAGGCCCAGTGTGATCTGGAGGCTTGGCCTAGTGTGGTCTGGAGACGCAGTGCCAGCCGGGCTGGGGTGGAAGGAAGGTAAATTGTGTACTTTTATTTTTTTCATTTCTCCTTTTTATTCTTATGCTATACTTTTTATTTATTATTTTTTCAATTTTATACCAAATACTTAAGCACTTGTACCTAGGTAACTTGTATGGAAGGGGGTGCCATAACTAGTGACTTGTAAACTTTTCGCTGTACTCATTTGACTACATATGATAGTAAAGCTGATTCAATTCAATTCAAAACTTCATTTCTAATGACAAATTCATTCAATGCTTCATTTAAACTTCATGTAAGATTTTATATGAAGTTAATTACAGAGGAAATAATTGGCATGCCTTCTGATGCCAGCTATTAATAAACAATAAATTTATAGTATCTCTGGTAAGTAATAGGCCATCTGATCATGGCCCACAGCGTAATAATATCTGAAACCATCCCTCTCATTTCTTCTCACCATCAACCAGACTCTTCCCATATCTTAATCCAAAAGAATTCCAGTTGTACGAGGCAGAATCTTTCTCCCTCTTCACCAAATCTTTCTCCCTCTTCACCAAATCTAACTCAGCTCCTCGTGAGTGGTGTTTGTTCAGGATGAGCTTTATTATGCACAGCTCCCAGCTGAGGGCCTGTTGTCTTCGGAAGAGATTGTAAAGAGGATTCTTGGAATTTGTTATCACACTCGGGTCCCGTGGGTGACTGGAACAGGGAAAACCAACTGCCTGGTGGAGTTCTTCAGAGTTCGTGTGATCAAAGGGTCTGACTGTTAAAATACAAAAGTGTGACACAGTGAAGTAAATTTCTTTCAGAACAGACACAATGATCACAGACTCTCTTACCGTCAAGCCAGATTTTATAAATATTGCAAAGCTGATTGTGCTCAAATGAAATCTTTTTATTGGCTATTTTGATGAGATATAATAGATCTTAAAATCATGAAGGATTTGAATGAGGGGGATTACACCCCTCATCATTACTCATGTCCTCCATCCATTTCTGATTCTCCAATGGTAACCCCCTTAACTTGGATCAGTTTTCAACGTTAATTACTGATGTTGCAGATGGAGTGAGAATGTAAGAGAGGTATAGAGAGAGAGAGAGAGGTTTAAACTTGTGAAAAGAATAGCATGTAACTCAGCCATATCCAGACTCTGCAAAATGAAATTTTCTGCCATTTTACAGAAATGCCATTTTGCCTTGTTTTGTCCCTCTTCTCTTTTTCTATTGCTGCCTTCAGTAGTTTTTTCACAATCGGAAGTGTAGTTTATTTGCAATGGGATATTAATTTTTATATTGGACAACTTTCCATGTCTTCAGTGTGTGTATTTCTTCAACTTGTTTGAGTTCTTTTTGATCCCTTTGATAATGTTCTCTGCTGCCTCAGCCTTTGACTGGGAGTAGTGAGATGATGATGATGATGTTAAGTTTCCCAATCCTTTTTGAAGCAGATGAATTATTTGCTAGTGAACTGAGGGGCACTCTCACTCATCACAATATCTATCATGCCTTAAAATCTGAAGTGTGTTTTCAAGCATTCTACAATCTCGTTGGGAGTTCCTGAAATCAACTGGTCTAACTCTAAATAGACCACATATGAGTCTACAGTGATAAGATGATCATTTCCTGCAAGAGTGAAGAGGTCTACTCCCAGATTCATCTACGGCCGTTCTCACCTTCCAGTCCTGAAGAAGAGTCTACCAGATTTGAAACGTTAACTTTGTTTCTCGCCATGTACCCTGTCAAACCTGTTGAGTTTCTCCAGCATTCTCTCTGTTTGTTGCAACTGTGATCTGTCTGCATTGACATGTACACCAGTGACTCTAACTTGCTTAACTTGATACAGTTACATTCACTGCATTGGCTGATATAATCCTTAATCTCCTTTTCTGGAGGTAAACAGTCCAATTTTTTTTAGATTTAGATTCAGATTTAGGTTGTATTGTCACGCCTACTCTCATGGGGTTACAGGAGTACAGTGAAAAGTGTTCAATGTCACCGTTCCTAGTGCCATCTTTAGGTACAAAGGTACCTCGGTGAAAAATCTTAGGTACAAAAATAGAAAAGTAAAGGAATAAGTTAAAAGGTTCATCACTACTTGGGTAGTGTTGTAGAACAGAGGGACCTAGGGGTGCAGGTACATAATTCTTTGAAGTTTGAATCGCATATAGACAGGGTGGTTAAAAGGGTGTTTGGCATTCTTGCCCTCATTGCTCAGCCCTTTGATTATAGCACTTGGGAAGTCATATATTGTGGTTGTACAGGACATTGGCTGAGGAATTGGGAGTAATGGATAGCATTTTGACTGGGGTGGGATGGGGGGAGTAGGAGAAGGTGTAGTCCAGGTAGCTGTGGGAGTTGGTGGGTATGAAGTAGATGTCCATGTTGAGTCGGTTGCTGGAAGTGGAATTGGAGAGGTCCAGGAAAGGGAGGAAGGTGTCCAAGATGGTCCATGTGAACTTGAGGTCCGGGTGAAAGGTGTTCATGAAGTTGATGAACTGTTCAACCTCCTTGTGGGAGCATGAGGTAGTGCCAATACAGCCATCAGTGTAGCGGAGGAAAAGGCAGGGAATGATGCCAGTATAGCTGCGGAAGATGGACTGTTTCACGTATCCAGGTGCCCATGGCTACTCCTTTGGTCTGAAGGATATACGAAGATTCGAAGGAGAAATTGTTGAGGGTGAGGACCAGTTCAGCCAATCGAATGATGGATGCATACAGGGACTGGATGTCCATGGTGAGGATGAGGCATTGGGTGCCGGGAAACCAAAAGTCATGGAGGAGGTGATGTCCCAAATGTATGTGGAGAGATCATGGACCAAAGGGAACAGGACTGTGTCAAGGTATGAGAAGATAATTTCGGTGGGGCAGGAGCAAGCAGAGATGATGGGTCACCCGTGGCAGTTAGGTTTGTGAATTTTGGCTAATAAGTAGAACCGGGCGGTGCGGGATTCCCAGACTATGAGGTTGGAGACTGTGGATGGGAGATCCACCTGAGGTGATGATGTTGTGAATGGTCTGGGAGATGATGGTTTGGTGATTGGAGGGTTGGTCGTGGTTGAGGGGGCAGTAGGAGGAGGTGTCTATGAGTTGGTGCCTGTCTTTAGCGGTGAACACGGTGCACCAAACTACCACAGGGCGTCCCCTTGTCTGCTGGTTTGATGGTGAGGTTGGGGGTTGGAGCGGAAGGAGTGGAGGACTGTGTGTTGTGAGGGTGAGAGGTTGGAGTGAGTGAGAGAGGTGGACTGGTTGAGGCAATCAATGTTGCAGCGGCAGTTGGAGATGAAGAGATCGAGGGTGGGTAACAGGCCAGCAGGGGGTGGTCCAGGTGGATTGAGTATGTTGGAGGTGGGATAAGGGGTCCTTGGAGGGTGGGTGGGAGTCCAGATGGAAAAAGTATGCACAGAGGCAGCGGAAGAAAAATTCAACATCGTGACACGTGTTGAATTTGTTGAAGTGGGAGCATAGTTGGATGAAGGTGAGGCTTTAACTATGGGTTGATCATTCATCCTCATAAAAGGTGACTATCTTCACTACAACAGTTGTAAACCATTTACCATCTATTGAGTTGACTAGGTTGTATGAAGTGGTGTGGTTCATCGGACTCTTTTAATGATATCTCTCCATGGTCAACTGTATCTGCTTGCTGTCTTGCTTACTGTCACTGATTCAGCCACAGCCTGCCTTTTTGGTTATTTTCCTTTTCAATAGTGTTTAAAAGCTTTCAGCATCTCTGAACATTTTTGCATTCCTCTTTTAGTAGCTGTGCTTCTCTCACAGCTCTTCAACTTTCAATCTTGACTCCATTCCTAGCACCATAATACGAGCACAATGTTGTTAGTATTTAGTCTTTGTTCAGACTGCCTTTAAGATGGCTGCCTGCAGTGATGCCTCATAGCAGAGGTCACAGAGGACTGTAATGAGTCAGGAAGTATGCTAGTACAGCACTACATTTCTATCCAAATAATCACTGAGAAAGAGATGAGAAATTGGAAGAAATCTCTTTACAGAAAAAAATGTTTTGAGGTGGGATCAAGAGCATCCTATAAGGGAACAATATGACAAATCATAGAATCCTTACAGTGTGGAAGCAGGCCATTCAGCCCATCAAGTTTGCACCAACCCTCCACAGAGCATCCCACTCAGACCTACCCTGTCCATGTAACCCTGCAAATCCCATGGCTATCTCACCTAGCCTGCACATTCCTGAACACTACAAGCAATTTAGCGTGGTCAACCCAGCTAACCTACACATCTTTAGACTGTAGAAGGAAACCACCGCACCCAGGGCATACGTGCAAACTCCACACAGGCAGTTGCCTGAGGCTGGATTCAAGCCCGGGTCTCTGGCGCTGTGAGGCAACAGTGCTAACCACTGCACCACCGTGCTGCCCGTATTGAATATCTGAAGCAAAACATAGAGCCAAGGATTGCTGGTATTAACTTTGGTTTGTCTAAAAAAATGAATGTCGGAATATCTTCCTTCTTTGCAACGAATAATAGTAAGAGCTCAATTCATGTAACACACGAAGAAATTTCATGCAACTTGAACAGCCTGATTCAAACCATATGTTACGAATATCTGATCATGTTATTAAAACTAATTTATTCTTTTCTTTGACTCTACCAAAAGGTGGTGCAACCACTACCATTTTTAAAATTTTGATCAGAAAAATGATTCTCAAGAATTTGCAACGGAGTTTTATTGCCTGAGTAGTCAATCTCACAAGACCCCAAAGGGGATTTGAGTTTAATTATCGGCTTCATTGGAATGTAATATATTGAGGAGGGTCAAAGTCGAGACTGTTCAGATGTCTTTACTGTCAGCAAATGTGAAGAATGTTGCCCAGGAGTCAATCCACCTGTGCTCCACATGGTATTGGCTCTCAAATTTCAGTCCTCCAAATCTGGTGTGAAGTATAAAATGGAGAGAGAATGTGTAAAAGGCTAATGTTTCAGCTTTTGAGAAGCGAGTAACTCAATCATACTGAGACACCTCCGTTAAAAGATATGTGCCCCTGTACTGTAATTGCTGTATTTGCATAAATAACAGTCCATGTATACAAAGCACGTGTGTGAATATTTTGTTTTATGTGCATGCTTCTATTACCATTTATGGAGATTTATGTCTTGACAAAGTTTATATCTCAGGCATGGCATTCCAATGCAATACATTGAGCTAGTTCCCTATGCAATGAAAACAGAAAGTGCAGAGAAATTCAGAAAGACTAACGACATCTGTGGAGAGAAAAACAGAGTTAATATTTTGAGTACAGAACTCAAATCTCTTCCAGTGCATAATTAACCACAATTCAGAAGTTTATAAGACACTATGCTTGATCCTGTTGTTGACATTAATTAATTGAAACCATTCAAGCTTATCATTGAAATTCACAGGTTTAGCAATGTAGCTTCAAGTATTTAAGTTTTGGATGTCCTTTTGTAAACCAATTGGATATGGACAAAATCTTAGAAGCAAATCAGTGAATCAGATATTTCATGTATTTTGTAAAAAGCAATCCAATAGTTTCATGACTATTACAAATGGGATTGCTGGTTCATAAATGTAATCTCAATATTGCTGGTTGTAAAAACACAAAGCATTGAAATTTTCCCACAATTCCTCCCACTTCAATGCCCTAATTTTAACAACCCTCGACAAGGGCATGTTTTGGTCCCTTTTGATTCTCAGGTGATGAAGCATAACATCCAGTTGGTGATGAGGTGGCTGAGCTTTGGAGACTGCAGTATTTCTCAATTGCACTTGATCCTGTGGCCCATCCTTCGACCAGTTCTAAGCTAAAAGGGCAGCTCTTGGTAAGATTGTTGCAAACATTCAGGCATGTTGGGTGCCCACCGATAGGCTCCATTACAATGTCATCAGTCAGATCATTGACATTAATGGGGGTGGGGCAATGAATATTTTAAGGCCTTTGCTCAGTTCAGAGGTTCTAAACTTTATGTCTGTTTAGCAAAGAAATGAACTATGTGTCACAAAATCTCACACAAAGCTAACTGTACCTGCAAGCTGCGGTCTACGCATTGAAACATCTCTGTCCCAGTCCATCTCCAGGGGGTTTGCAAGCTGTCTATCGAAACAGAGGACCATCAGGAACAGCAGGAATGTTCTCATCCTGGAAACCACTGTGGAATACTGGTGAATTGCAAAAGAAAGTGGGTGTTGAACATTGCTTCAAGGAAATAATTATTGTAATTCAGCAATCCAGTATTCGAGTTGTTAGGAAGTGGACTTGCCAGCCTAAGTAATCCACTTAGAGTCATAGAGTCATAGAGATGTACAGCATGCAAACAGACCCTTCGGTCCAACCCATCTATGCTGACCAGATATCCCAACCCAATCTAGTCCCACCTGCCAGCACCCGGCCCATATCTCTCCAAACCTTTCCTATTCATATACTCATCCAAATGCCTGTTAAATGTTGCAGTTGTACCAGCCTCCACCACATCCTCTGGCAGCTCATTCCATACACGTACCAGCCTCCGGATGAAAAAGTTGCCCCTTGGGTCTCTTTTATATCTATCCCCTCTCACCCTAAACCTATGCCCCCTAGTTTTGGACTCCCCGACCCCGGGGAAAAGACTTTGTCTATTTACCCTATCCACACCCCTCATAATTTTGTAAACCTCAATAAGGTCACCCCTCACGCTCCAGGGAAAACAGCCCCAGCCTGTTCAGCCTCTCCTCTTGGCTCAAATCCTCCAACCCTGGCAACGACCTTGGAAATCTTTTCTGAACCTTTTCAAGTTTCACAACAGCATTCCGATAGGAAGGAGACCAGAATTGCACGCAATATTCCAACAGTGGCCTAATCAATTGTCCTGTACTGCCGCAACATGACCTCCCAACTCCTATACTCAATACTCTGACCAATAAAGGAAAGCATACCAAACATCACCTTCACTATCCTATCTACCTGTGACTCCACTTTCAAGGAGCTATGAACCTGCACTCCAAGGTCTCTTTGTTCAGCAACACTCCCTAGGACCTTACCATTCAGTGTATAAGTCCTGCTAAGATTTGCTTTCCCAAAATGCAGCACCTCGCATTTATCTGAATTAAACTCAATTACAGTGGGTCAGGCAACATCCACAGGGAGAGAGCAAGCTAACATTTCCAGTCTAGATGACCCTTCATCTCTGAAGAGTCTGACCCGCTGTGATCTCCAGCATTTGTTGTTTTCAGTACATTTTCTTTCTCTCGCTCTGGGCTCCATCTCCAACTATCATTCCCCCCCCCCCCCCCAGAGTTTTTTCAACAATTTATGTTTCTTTTGTTTCAGATCTGCAGCATTTGTGGTTCTTTAGCTTATCTTAATTAGATATTCTTGGAGAGACAGGGAAAATGGACTCAAGCAGGAAGGCCAAGCAACTTCTGATGATTTATCACGGATGTTCACATTTATCAACTGTGTATTTATTAAAATACTGACAAGAGGCTTGGCTGCTAGGTTTGATTCAGCAGTTCTTTGGGTGACAGAAAGGACGCATAAATTGGCCAAAGTCTAAGCAAGAGAGTACAACACAGAACCACAGGGGTAAGTGCAAAAAATAGAAATTCACAAACTTCACAAGGATGGTACTGGAACTGAGAGAATATAGCGACTAGGAAAGCTTAAGCATGCTTGGGGATATATTGTTAAGGGGAACCTGATACAAATTTTTTAAAGATGACGAATGGGTTAGACAGGGTAGATGTGGAGAAAATATTTTAATTTGTGGGTGAATCCAGACCATAAATGCAAGATGGTTGCTCACAAATGAAACATAAAAAAAAGTTATCTTCAGAAGCAATCACTTGAATGTGCAAAATGATTACTGCCATACCTTGGACTGTATGCATTAGGCTTCTCCCACAGACTGAAGCCTGTATGATTGTCATTACATGGATCCTATACTCCCTGAGCTCACTGCGGTATTGCCAATCGACAACATAATGTCTTGTTATTCCAAACAACCTGCATCTCATAACTTACAGCAATCCCTCCCCACACTTGGCGAGACTTAAACTCTTTAGAGACACTGGGATATACATGATCCTGACCACAGTGGTTGGTCACCTCTCCTCAAGTCTCAACCACATGCTTTCCTCTGCGCTGCTGATATCAAAGTAATATTACCATTTACATCATCACCATTAGCACTATCTCAGGAAGTGGTTGAGGCAAATAGTTTAGATGCTTTCACAAGGAAATTAAATACATGAGAAAAAAGGGATCAGAAAGATGTGCTGTCAGGCTGAGATGAGGCAGATGGAATGAAAAGAGACCCGTGGGGTATAAGCCACACAGACTAGTCAGTTTTAGTGATCTGTTTCTGTCTTGGATATTCTCTATAATAAATTGATGGATAGGTTATCTGATTGGAATGGTGAATTGGTTGAGCGATGGTGAGGTAGATATTGGTGCATGGCTGGAGGGAGGAGGTGTCGCAAGTTGGTGTGACATCCTTATAAGGGGTTTATTTAGGGATAAAGTTAAAAATCACACAACACCAGGTTGTAGTCCAACAGGTTTGTTTGGAAGTACTAGTTTTCAGAGAACTGCTCCTTCATCAGGTAACCAGTGAAGAAGCAGCGCTCTGAAACCTAGTACTTCCAAATAAACCTGTTAGACTATCACCTGATATTGTGTGATTTTTAACTTTGTCTATCCCAGTCCAACATTGACACCTCCAAATCAGAGGTAGGGATAGTACAGCATAGATGCAAATCATCAGTTTTAACCTAATTCACTTGTTGGTAACTGGCATGATTGATTACAATCCTACCTGATATATTACTCTGAGTGCGGATGCTGGAGTTCCATATCAAGTAAGGTTCTAGAACCAATATTATACCCTATCCTGTGGCTACCTTGCCCAGAAGTGAGATTGAGAAAGACAGCATCCAACTTGAGCTATAAAATTTTAGCTCAGAGCACAGTTTTGAAAGATTAACTGATAGAAATGTATTTACTGTGGTCAGAATGAAACAAAATCCATCAGTTTTCTAAAAGAGATGCAGGGAAGGAATGTATATCTGTAAATCTGTACTTCTGCAAGCCAAAACTCTGACGTGATTAATTTCTTGAGTGTGTCTCTTGGAAGTGAGTGGGAGATGGTGGATCAAAGCATTGAGCAGAAGGGTTGCTGGCCTTTGTTCTGTGAGTAAAGGCAACCCACTCCAAACTGTGCAGATTTATCCACAGAGACCCTGTTAAACAAATACATCCAGCTCTGCAGAGTGCTTGATTAATGCAATCTGGTGGCTAGATTTGACATGATCACAACAGAATAATATTATTCCTACAGCACCCTACCTAGAATACTTAACATTCAATTTTTAATTTTATTTTTTAATCATTCATCTCAGCCCCCCAGGTTCTTCAACCCCTTCTCCCTCAAAAATGTTATCTCTTTATTTGGTCATGGGCTGAGGGTGTCCTTGGCAATATCCTCTCTGCTTTTTAAAATTCATCTATGGGGTGTGGGTGTCACTGATTAGGCCATCATTTATTGCTCATCCTTAATTGTCCTTGACAAGGTGGTAGTGATGTGCCTTCTTGAACCACTGCAGTCCATGTCTATCTCCTCTGCCTTGTCGAATGATCAACGTCTTTCATACAACCAGTGTTGAGAAACATCAACAGTGTGTGCCCTGCCAGCGATTGTCCATTCAGTTAACCTCAGTCAACAATAAGTTGTGGGCATTGCACTCATATTATTGTGAGATAACATGACCTGCAAAGCCTCACCAATAACGTGAGGATTTCCAGAATTCATTTGGTTTATTTTATACTGATGATAATGCCAAGTCTGAACCTACCCTCAAACAGAAATCCACATACACCTGGTAAGTTCTGAAAATGGGTCACTGGATCCAAAAGGTTGACTCTGATTCCTCTCCTAAATCCCCAGGACCTGATCAGGTGTACCTGAGAACTCTGTGGGAAGCCAGAGAAGTGATTGCTGGGCCTCTTGCTGAGATATTTGTATCATTGATAGTCATAGGTGAGGTGCCAGAAGACTGGAGGTTGGCTAACGTGGTGCCACTGTTTAACAAAGGTGGTAAGGATAAGCCAGGGAACTATAGACCAGTGAGCTTGACGTCAGTGGGCAAGTTGTTAGAGGGAATCCTGACGGACAGGATGTACACGTATTTGAAAAGGCAAGGACTGATTATGGATAGTCAACATGACTTTATGTGTGGGAGATCATGTCTCACAAACTTGATTGAGTTTTTTAAAGAACTCACAAAGAGGATTGATGAGGGCAGAGCAGTAGACTTCAGTAAAGCATTCAACAAGGTTCCCCATGGGAGGCTGATTAGCAAGGTTAGATCTCATGGAATACAGGGAGAACTAGCCATTTGAATACAGAACTGGCTCAAAGGTAGAAGGCAGAGGGTGGTGGTGGAGGGTTGTTTTTCAGACTGGAGGCCTGTGAACAGTGAAAAGTCACAAGGATCGGTGCTGGATCCATTAATTTTCATCATTTATATAAATGATTTGGATGTGAGCATAAGAGGTGTAGTTAGTAATTTTGCAGATTACACCAAAATTGGAGGTATAGTGGACAGTGAAGAAGGTTACCTCAGATTACAACGGGATCTTGATCAGATGAATCAATGGACTGAGAAGTTTAATTTTGATAAATGTGAGGTGCTGCATTTTGGGAAAGCAAATATTAGAAGGACTTATACAGTTAATGGTAAGGTCCTAGCAGGTGCTGCTGAACAAAGAGATCTTGGACTTCAGGTTCATAGCTCCTTGAAAGTAGAATCGTAGGTAGATAGGATAGTGAAGAAGGTGTTTGGTCAGAATATTGAGCAGGAGTTGGGAGGTCATGTACAGGACATTAGTTAGGCTACTGTTGGAATATTGTATGCCATTCTGGTCTCCTTCCTATCGGAAAGATGTTGTGAAACTTGAATAGGATAGTGAAGAAGGTGTTTGGTCAATATTGAGTATAGGAGTTGGGAGGTCATGTACAGGACATTAGTTAGGCTACTGTTGGAATGTTGTATGCCATTCTGGTCTCCTTCCTATCGGAAAGATGTTGTGAAACTTGAAAGGGTTCAGAAAAGATCTATAAGAATGTTGCCAGGGTTGGAGGATTTGAGCTATAGGGAGAGATTGAATAGGCTAGGGCTGTTTTCCCTGGAGCGTCGGAGGGCTGAGAGGTTTATAAAATTATGAGGGGCATGGATAGGATAAATAGACAAAGTCTCTTCCCTGGGGTGGGGGAGTCCAGAACTAGAGGGCATAGGTTTAGGGTGAGAGGGGAAAGATATAAAAGAGACCTAAGGGGCAACTTTTTCACGCAGAAGGTGATACATGTATGGAATGAGCTGCCAGAGGAAGTGGTGGAGGCTGGTACAATTGCGACACTTAAAAAGGCATCTGGATGAGTATATAAATAGGAAGGGTTTGGACCGATATGGGCCAGGTGCTGGCAGGTGGGACTCGGTTGGGTTGGGATATCTGGTTGGTATGGACGATTTGGACTGAAGAGTCTGTTTCCGTGCTGTACATCTCTAAAACTCTATGACTCTGTGAGATGCTACTAGACTCACTGAGATTTTCCAGCAATTTCCATTTTTGTTTATAATTAGCAGCGTCCACAATTCTTTTGGATTTTTTTTTACACGTGGCATTGCTAGGATGGAATAAGCAGACAAGAGGGAGAACTGGGGCCTTCTTTATCACCTTGCCTGCAGTACAACTGATCTGAGACAACTTAGTGGAATTTGAAGGGTAATTGCGGGACACTTTAGATCTATTAAATCAGCTCCACATTGGCCCAAGTTCCCACCATTTAGACCATTAAAGGAAACAACCTATAATCACTTACACGTACAATTAACCAAGCTTACACAGACACACACTGACATACACACACACTCTATCATGTGCACTCACACCCACATGCACACACCCACATGGACACACTCACATGCACACACCCACATGGACACACTCACATGCACACACCCACGTGGACACACCCATATGCACACACTCACATGCACGCACCCACATGCACACACCCACATGCACACACCCACATGGACACGCTCACATGCACACACCCACATGCACGCACCCACAAGGACACACCCACATGCACACACCCACTTGGACACACTCACATGCACACACCCACATGCACACGCCCACATGGACGCTTAATCTGTTGCTCCTACATGCACACACATAAGTTTATGGGGTGAATTTGTTCTTGCAGAAGTACATTTTATTTGGCTCAAAAAACGCATGAATCCATCTGAAACTCTGTAAAACTATACGGAGGGTTTGTCAATCTGACCGACAGACAGACTTCACACCTATTGTTTAAAAAGCTGAGCTATCTTGAGAATGTAATTTAAAAGAAGTTCTGGGATTTACATATCAAAAAACAGAAACCAGCATATCCCATTATAAAAGATGAAAGTTTTAATCTAAAATTGTTTACTGTATCACTTCTCCATGACGCTGGACTCCTTTGGCTATAAATTCTGTGAGCATGATCTTAACTTCCACAATGAAGGATTGATGCTCCGAAAGCTAGTGCTTCCCAATATACCTGTTGGACTATAACCTTGTATTGTGTGATTTTTAACTACATTCATTTAGCATCTTTAACAAAATAAAACATTCCAAGTTAATTCACTGGAGGATTACCAAATGAGGTTTGACATCAAACTACGTAAGGAGGGTGGAAGACCAAGGCTTGGTCAAATTGGTTTTGAATCAGAATCTTAAAGCAGGGAAAGTTACAGAGATAAAGAGTTTTAGGGAGCAAATAGAGCCATGGTCATTATTACAGTGGCTCAGTGGTTAGCACTGCTGCCTCAGCGCCAAGGATCCTGGTTTGAATCCACCCTCAGGTGGCTGTCTATGTGGAGTTTGCACATTCTCCCCGTTAGTCCGTGCAGGTTTTCTCTGGGTGCTCTGGTTTCCTCCCACAGTCCAAAGGTGTGCAGGTTAAGAGGATTGGCCATGCTAAATACCCCATAGTACCCAGGAATGCACACGCGAGGTGAATTAGCTATGGGATATGCAGGGTTACAGGGATAGGATGGGATGCTCTTCAGGGATCAGTGCAAACTCGATGGGATAAATGGCCTGCTTCCACATTGTAGGGATTCTATGATTAGACTTATAGAATCTCTACAGTGTGGAAACAGGCCATTTGGCCCAACAGGTCCACACTGACCCTCTGAAGAGTATCCCACCTAGCCCCATTCCCCTATCCTATTAGTCTACATTTACCCCTGACTAGTGCATCTAACCTACCCACCCCTGAACACTATGGGAGATTTAGCATGGCCAATTCACCCTAACCTGCACATCATTAGATTGTGGGAGGAAAGCAGAGCACCCGGAGGAAACCCACACAGACACAGTGAGAATGTGCAATCACACAAAGACAGTAACCCAAGGCTGGAATCGAACTTGGGTCCCTGGCACAATGAGGCAACACTGCTAACCACTGAGCTGCTGTGCCACCATAAACTATTTGGTACTTATTTCCATGTTTATGATTGAATTCAATTTCCACTATTTGTCATGGGTGGATTTGAACCCAGGTTCCCAGGACATCACTTGTGTCTCTGGATTAATAGTCTAAGGAATAGTACCATTAGGCCATCACCTCCCTACCATGGCAAATATGATTTGGAGATGCCGGTGTTGGACTGGGGTGTACAAAGTTCAAAATCTCACAACCCCAGGTTATAGTCCAACAGGTTTAATTGGAAGCACTAGCTTTCGGAGCGACGCTCCTTCATCACAACCACCTGATGAAGGGGCAGCGCTCCGAAAGCTAGTGCTTCCAAATAAACCTGTTGGACTATAACCTGGCGTTGTGTGATTTCTACCATGGCAAAGGATTCATAATCAATGAGCTGAGCAAACAATTAAACATCTAATTTTACTTGGCAAAATTTCACTTGATGCTCTTTCTGTTGACGTGAGTACTAAGCACCAACCCCTCTTTCAAATGATGAAAGGCATTTGACATTTAACGGAGATGAGTCCTAAAGGATGCGAGGGCACTGACTGAGCGCGACCAGTTGTAAAGGTCAGTCTCTAGCTACGAAGACTTTATTCTCAGATGATTGCATTGCACCAGTCTTAAGTCGACGTGTGGCAAAGATTCATTCACGGAGTCTCAGACACGACAGGCAGGCTTTGTAATGAGTTGCTGCACTGACGCTTTGCATGCAGAAGATGCAGGTTATCCTTTCCCGAGTAAGAGACTCAAGGGCCAGTGAGTCACAGTGCAGCATGCGAAGGGTGAAAAGGAGAAGAGAAAAACGAATGAAGTCGTTGTGGGTTTGGAATGGTAATGTGTCCTTTTAGAAGCCTGTGCATTTGAGGAGTAAGGAGAGACCCAGGTGTTACGGAGCTCTGAGGTCATGGAAAAAAAAAATTATGATATGATTAATTGAGACTGGATTCTAAAATAGTGATGACTCACTGAACGTGGGGCGAGGGGAGTGGTGGGTGTGGGGAAGGTAACACATATAGAATCATGTCGATACAGCTTTGCTGCAACAAAGAGGTCATTTGCAGGCGCAATGATTAGAATATTACTGATGGAAACAAGAAAGGAAAGGTTTTGTTGGAGAAAAGAGGAGTTAGATTCAAGCTGCATAATCAACACGACACTCATTTCAGTCTGAGTGTGCATGAGCGTAAGTTCACAGGGGCGTACAACTGACTACTACTATTTATATCACAATGGAGATTCCTGGCATACAAAGGCTTAAACTCTTCAGCACCTCAAAGCAGTTCTGGCATTCCATTCCTTTATCACAGAGCAATTGTTCAGTCCAACAAAGGAATGATTTGTCCTATTACCATCACTTCTGCTTTAAAAGAAACTCACTCAATAGATTTTTTTTGTAAATATATTTGAATAATGCTCGTTCATTCCTTTAATGACCACATTCTGGATGCATCATAGTATATGACCTACCTGAAGAACAATTTTCAGAAGAAGCTTCCCAAGTTGCTGAACCAATATTTAAGTGCCTCTAGATAACGTCCTCTTCTGTTGAAAGTTTCCAATTGTTTGTATTTCTCCTCACCACCCTTACACTATCTTTATTTTTTGACTGAAGGGGCTGACCCTTCTTATACTGAAACTATTCAACCTCGAAAAGCACCCAAATTTTTATTATCATTCATGAGTTCCACGCAGCAACCTTCAACAAATAATGCATGATGATATAAACCCTAGCTGACATTAGTGCTTCTTGGCCCCAGTAATCACTGACAAACTGCAGCAGTCCCAACTACTGTGTGCACTGGAGTTGGTTAACTGTGTCCAAACTAGGGCAGCACGGTGGCTCAGTGGTTAGCACTGCTGCCTGACAGTACCAGGGACGCAGGTTTGATTCCACCCTCAGGTGACTGTCTGTGTGGAGTTTGCACGTTCTCCCTGTGTCTGCGTGGGTTTGCTCCGGTTTCCTCCCACAATCCAAAATTGTGCAGTTAGGTGAATTGGCCATGCTAAATTGCCCATAGTGTTCAGAGACCTGTAGGTTAGGTGCATTAGTCAGGGGAAATGTAGAGGAATGGGTCTGGGTGGGATATTCTTCAGATGGAGGGTGTGGACTTGTTGGACCAAATGGCCTGTTTCCACACTGTAGGGATTCTAGGAATTGGCTATCAGGTCCCTGTGAAAACCTGATTGGATTATTGTCACACATCCTGATATTCAGTGAAAATTATTGTTTTGTGTGCTATCAAGGCAAATCATAGCGTTCATAAGTACGTCAGGATAATAGAACAGAATGCAGAACATAGTGTTACAGCTACAGAGAAGGTGGAGAGAAAGATCAACTCCAACATATAACAGGTCCATTCAAAAATCTGACAAAAGCATTAATTAGTATCACAGCACAAGGTAGAACTAAGCAAGATAGAGTTTAATGCCAATGTGCTAATGTTATTGCTAATAGAATAAGAGAATCATACTTTACAAAGGATATTATGTGATGGAACCTCAACAAAATTCAAATTTAAATGCAACTTCTGTGATTTATCCAGCAGAGTCAAAACACATTCGGGAGGAATGTCATTCATCAGAAACAACACCAGAAGCAAAAGAGTTAAGTAAGGTATCAGCACCCATTCCGAGGTATCGGATCACTTCGCCAGATGGTTGTTACTTTGCTCTGACTGGTGTAATCAACTCTTGACAAATGCTGGCTAAAAGAGGGTAATTGATCAAGTTGATTCAGACAATTCAATAATTGAAATGGTGCAGTTTAATGCTCTTCAGTTCACGATGGAAAATTCTGGAGTAATCATTTCTCTTCCAGTAAATACAGAAATCTTTAAAACAAACATGACCTCCCCATTGAGAATGAAACACAAGTAATCATTTACAGGTGCAGTAAATCTGCACTGGATAAGTTCCATCATACTAAAAAATAAAGATGATATTTAAAAAATCATGCTCATCTGAAATCCGTACCTTGTAGAAATTGTTAGTTTTCTCAAAGAACCTGCAAGAAAACTGAACTCCTCTTCAGGATGTGCTATCACAGGTGGGTCACTTTTGTAGGTAAGATTCGTAAAGATTGACACCTTGTTCTCTGATCTAGCAAAAAAGTTCGATTTCGGACAAGCAGACTGATTTACTTGATCTCTCTCCCTCTCTGCCTCTCTGCTTCACACAGGGTCCATGCAGAGTGTATGGGTTTCTGCATTTGAAATTCACTCCAACTTCCCTACAGCTTCTTTTATACGTGCTGCCACCCACGTCACTGCACTGAGTCCAGTTTCTGAGTTTCATTGAAATGAGCAGCTTTGAGTCAGACCTGTCATTGCTGCAGGTAAGGGGTGGGAGGATGCAGAAATCCACTCCTGCCCCCAATTGCATCTGATTGGCTGCAACTGCAGAAATCTCATCACTCAGCAAGGTTTGAAGACATGTTTTAAAAAAAAAACTGACGTTTTCTCAGGAAACAAAGCTTTGCTTTGAAAATTCCCAGATTCCAGTCATGGTGCTTTCAAATTCAAAGCTAAAGCAAGATGTACCTTGCTGCTCAGGTATGAATGCAGCTCATGAACATGGGAGCCGGGAGCATGCACAGTCCATTCGGCCCTTTGAACATGTTCAGCCATTTAATACAGTCATGGCTGATCATCCAATTCAATTCCATCCATTGACTCCATCTACACTTCTCACTGACTCAGAAAGACAGCCAACGTCATCAAAAACTCCTCCCAACCCGGATATAATCTCTTCCAACCACTTCTGCCAGGCAGAAGATACAGAAGCTAAAACACATGCACTAAAAGATTCAAGAACAGCTTCTTCCCTGCTGTTATTAAACTTCTGAATGATCCTTTCAAATTTCAAATCTAATATTGATCTTGCTTTCTGTGCACCTTCTCTGCAGCTGTAACTCTGTATTCCTCGCTTTGTTCTATCATTCTATGATTTTTGTCTGGTATGAATTGCCTATACTGCACACAAAAACAGAACCTTACACTGTACTTAGGTACATGTGGCAATAATAAATTTAATCAAATACTCCTGAATTCTCTCCATAGTGGCTGCCTGAACTATTGAGTATTTCCAGCACTTCCTGTATTTATTCCAAGACTTCCAGCAGCTACAAGATTTTATTTTTATCTTGGAACATTTATGTCTTTTCACTTTATTTCCCCCTTCACCACCCCCACTCCAATTTCTTGAATATAGGGATCCTGAGGTCAGATGAAGAAACTTTACTGCATGCACTGTAGAGACTAACTAATTCAGTAAAGTCCGAAAGAACACACTATAGAAAGGATATTATTAAATTGGAGGGGGTTCAGAAAAGAATTACCAAGATGATGCTGGGCTGGGAGGGTTTGAATTATGAGAAGCTGGATAAGCTAGGACTTTTCTTTTCCCTGAAGCGTAGAAAGCTGAGGGGTGACTCTATAGAGGTTTATAACATCATGAGCGGTATGAGTGGCAAAGGTCTTTTCCCTCAGGTGGGGGCATATTTTTAAGGTGAGAGGAGAAAGACTTAAAAGGGACCTAAGGGGCACGTTTTCCATACAGAGGGTTGTTCATGTGTGGAATGAGCTGCCAGAGAAAGTGGTAGATGCAGACACAGTTACAACATTTAAAAGACATTTAGACTGGTACATGAATTGGGAAAGTTTTAGAGGGATATGGGCCAAACACAGGCAAGTGGGACTCGTTTAATTTGGGAAACTTGGTCGGCGTGGATGAGTTGGACTGAAGGATCTGTTTCTGTGCCGTATGACTCTATGACTTTTTTAAAAACATTCTTTTATGGGACATATATTGCTGTTAAGTCCAGCATTTGTTGCTTCTCTCACAATTAAAGGGCAGTTTACAGTCAACTAACCACATTACTGTAAGTCTGGAGTTACATATAGGCCAGAGAGGTAAAATTGGCAAATTTCCTTCCCTAGAGGACATTAATGACACAGCTAGGGCTTTAACAACTGGTGACATTTTCATGATCATCATCACTGAAGACAGCTGCTCAATGGTTTTGTTAACTGAAGTCAAATTCGACCAAGGTGGGATACGAACCCCGTCTCTGAGAGCATTTACTGAGCCTCTGGATCACTGACATCACCACGACCAACAACCTGCAATTCTATGGCCCCAACAACATGGTGGAAGGTATCTCAGAAGATTATAGGACAGGGAGGAGAGTGAATCCAGAACACAATGATGGGGGAAAAATGGATAGAGTAGAATGAAAAAGATGGTTTTGGCAAGGCTTTGTATTCAGGAGAAAGGGGCATCAAACAGCAGACAGAAGAAGGTGGAGAATTTGAGGGCAAAAGTATATTAATGAATGAATAGCCACTGACAGTTTTTGTAAACTGAACAAATGGTCGCACAACATGTCGGAAGTTAAGAAGCTAGTTAGCAACAGATGAAAAGAAAAAAGAACTTCAAACACTGAACCTTAGAAGCAAAAATCAGAACCACTGCAAGCAGGTAGGCAATGGCCTCGTAGTATTAATGCTAGCCTATAAATCCAGAGACCCAGGTATTGTCCCAGAGACCCAGATTAGAATCCTACCACAGCAGATGCTGGACCATGAATTTCATAAAAATCTCAAAAATAAGAGTCTAATGATGAAAGTATTGTCAGGGACAATGTCCCTATAGGGAAGGAAATCTGCTGCTCTGACATGGCCTGGCCTACTCGTGACTGTTAACTGCCCTCTGGGCAATTAGGAATGGGCAATAAATGCTGGTCCAGCCAGAAATGCCCACATTCCATCAACTAATAAATAAAGGCCTAGATTGTAAGTGGATATCATCTTCTAGCCTTCATTTGGCTATAACCTCTGTAACCAAACAAAGCCATGGACTTTCAGACTGTTACTGACCTTATTTCATACAGAGTTGTTCACTACTCTTCCTCCAACACCATTGTTCCATAAACCAATATCACAGAGTTCAATCTCCTCTCTAAGACACAACAATGGGAAGTTCCTGGTTGATCCAGCATATAATCTATCACTCGGGTAATTCCTCATCCCATAATGGTGGTGGGGATGGAGGGAGATAGGTAGGAAATATGAGGAGAGCCATTTCAGCATGGGCTTCATTACATATCCAGTCCGTGTTTCCAGGAATAGCCTGGGCAGCAGACTTCTACCTTGTCACACAGAAGGGGAAAGGTAATTCATATAGTTAAGGCCCCATCTACAGGAAGGAGATTTTGGCAGGTACCAGAATCTCATTGTACTCCATGCAAGATTACCCATGCCAGAGAAATAATAACATTCTACAATGAGGTGTTGTTGAGGTGAGTCAGAAAGGTACATTTAAGGAGTAGATGAGTAAACTAGGTTTTTAAAAAATGAAGAAGAAAGGAAGAGAAGAATTGCTGATGGAGTTAAATGAAAAGGGGCAGGGGGACACTCATGTGAAGCAGAAGCATGGGCTAGTTGGGGCGAATGGCCTGATTCTCTGCTAAAACATTCTTCTGCTCCTTCCTTTTTAAACTGAGGATGAGAGAGCTGCAAGCAGACTGTGAGGCCAGTGAAACTTGACAGGGTTCAGAAAAGATTTACAAGGATGTTGCCAGGGTTGGAGACTGAGCTATAGGGAGAGGCAGAATAGGCGAGGGCAGTTTTCCCTGGAGCATCAGAGGCTGACGGCTGACCTTATAGAGGTTTATAAAATCATGAGGGGCATGGACATGATAAATAGACAAAGTCTCTTCCCTGGAGTGGGGGAGCCCAGAACTAGAGCGTATAGGTTTAGGGTGAGAGGGGAGAGATTTAAAAGAGTCCTAAGGGGTAACATTTTCATGCAGAGGGTGGTACATGTATGGAATGAGCTGCCAGAGCAAGTGGCGGAGGCTGGTACAATTGAAACATTTAAAAGGCATCTAGATGGGTATATGAATAGGAAGGGTTTGGAGGGATATGGGCTGGGTACTGGCAGGTGGGACTAGATTGACTAGAAGGGTCTGTTTTTGTGCTGTACACCTTTATGACTCTACTACAGCAAGATTATTCCAGCCCCTTAATCATCAGCTTTGACCATATTGCTCCGAATTGAAAATACATCACTGATAAAAGAAGTTTGCAACAGCACATTGAAATATAGAAGAATCATAGATGGATTTATGCCCCTAAAGGTCCTTTCAGTTCTGAATATTCCAATATTTCACTAAAGCTGTCTGTGTCCTCCTCCAAACTGTGATAAAAAATGGATTATTCCAAGAAAATTATTCACCAACTTTCTCTCTTATCATTTTAGCATTAATGTGCCTCAGATGGGTCAGAATTGTGTCTCTGAATTTTTTCTAGTGCTGAATCCTGCATCAATCCTATCTATGATGGAGACTGAGGGGAAACCTGATAGAAATATATAAAGTTATGGGATGCATGGGTAGGCTGTACAGTTGAAGTCTTCTTGGGTGGAAATATCAAAATTAATGTTTAAGGTGAGGGGGTACATTTAAAGGAGATGTGCAAGGCAAATCTTTTACACAGAGGGTGGCAGGTGCTTGGAAAGTGCTACCAGGTGAGGTGGTCGAAACTGATATGATAGCAATGTTGAAGAGGTGTTTAAATAGACACATGAACAGACAGGGAATAGAGAGATATGGACTATGTGCAGACAAATGGGATTAGTTTAGAGTAGCGTTATGGACAGCACGCACTAGATGGCTGAAGGGCCTGATCATTTGCTGTACCTTTCTATGTTCTCTGTTCTGTGATACAGAGGTGCCGGTGTTGGACTCAATGCAATCTATGTCATGAAGAAAGTTAAACATCACACAACACCAGGTTATAGTCCAATAGGAGCAACACTCCAAAAGCTAGTACTTCCAAATAAACCTGTTGGACTGTAACCTGGTGTTGTGTGATTTTTAACTTTGACCACCCCAGTCCAACACATCATATCATGAAGAAAGTTACGATTCAACATTTTTACCTGGGCTATACCAACATTTTCCTAATTAACATCAGTTCGGAGGAAGGGTCAACGGACCCAAAACATTAACTCTGATTTCTCTTCACAGACGCTGCCAAACCTGCTGAGGTTTTCTAGCAACTTCTCTGTTTTTGTATCATTTTACCTGGGCATCATTTAATCTGAATGTGTCATTCCCTCAGACTACCTACTATTTGATTTTATTATGATATCTATAATAAGCAATTGTAGTCTGTCCACCATTCAGCACCTAATTCTTCCAAATCAAAATTATAAATAAAAACATAGATCAGTAATGCTTTGAGATGTCATGTTCAGCAGTAACCAGTAGAATCTTAGAATTCTAGAGGAATACTACACAGGAAGAGTCAATCAAGACCACCTTGCTGTTTAAGTAATTATAGTAGCTCTCTACTGGCCATGGTGCATCTCAATTTTGTCAACTGGACAATCATGGAAACATATACATGAGTAACCTCATTACTTACTGGACTCCAGTACAAAGCAGCCCATCCACCATCTTAAATATATACTCCCTTCACCTCAGCTGCACGGTGGTAGCAATGTGTACCATCTCCAGTGCACTAACTCACCAAATCGCCAACAGCTCCTTGCAAGCCCATGGCTTCTACCATCTAGAAGGACAAGGGCAGCAGATACATGGGAACACCACTACCTAAGCCACACACCATCCTGATTTGGAAACATATCGTCACTCCTTCACTGTCGCTTGGTTAAAATCCTAGAGCTCTGTCAAAGCTTTACATTTTGTGCTCGTCAGGAACCTTAGCGCAGTGAGGGCATATGCAGCACACAAACCTCTGCAGCAGTTCAAGAAGGGAGCTCTTCACCACTTTCTCAAATGCAATCAGGGACAAACAATAAATATTGGCAAAGCCAGCAATGTCTCCATTCTATGAATGAATTATTTTTAAAAATTCACACAAAACCTGTTGTATGAGCCGATGGTGCATTGTGTGAGTGAATTATCATAGAATCCCTAAAGCATAGAAGCAGATCATTCAGGTCGCAACAACCCTCCAAAGAACATCCTACCCAGACCCACCACCCTATCGTATCCTTGTTTCCCTGCATTTCCCATGGTTAACCGACCCAGCCTGCATACTGCGGTAATTTAGTGAGACCAATCCACCTAATCTGCATATCTGTGGACTGTGGGAAGAAACCAGCACACCCAGAGGAAACCCATGCAGACACTGGGAGAACAAGGAACTCCACACAGACAGTCAGCCGACTGTCCTTGGCACTGTGAGGCAGCAGTGCCAACCACTGAGCTGCTGTGCCCATTGTATATGCTGGTGGCCTGCCCTGGGTTTTCTCATGGTTCCCAGCCAGAAAGCTTATTATCACCCATTGTATGCACGACAGTCCAGTTCTATTTTGTTATTGTAACAATTCACACTCCCTTTGAAATGTGGTATTCTTGCTTCCATCAAGAGTGCAAAGCCAAAATCTCTTTGACTGCATGTCACTGTTTTCAACAATACTCAAGTTCTGTATGATCAAGCAACAAAATGTCATTTTATTAACAGCTTGATGCCCATAGAAAAACCCAGAAACATAGAAACATAATTTTCATTTGGAGTCAGCAAATTGTCTCTTAGTGAAAGGCATTATTTAGACTAAGATTTGTTTTTAGGAGCTAATGTGATATTGGCTGCTGACTGTGCCTCAGGTGTATAAGAGATCAAAAGCTTTTGTTGTATCCTCACCTGAGAAATCCCGAGAATTCTATCTGAATATAGTCTAGCCCTAACCCTAACCCAAGCACAGAAATGCACACACACACACAGTGAATGACAGATATCTGGCATTGCAACAGGTTTAAAAAAAATGAGCCAAAACCTAATATCCATCTAATTATTTGCTTTGTATTACAACCACATTTCAAAGGGAGTGTGAATTGTTACAATAACAAAATAGAACTGGATATTCTACCAAGGCCAATTGAGTGAATCTATCACTCACTTTAATTGAAAAGGGTATAACATACAACCAATGTCTTTGTCAGAAACAAAAACAGAAGTTGTTGTAAAATCTCAGCAGGTTTGGCAACATCGGTGGAGAGTTAATATTTTGAATCCAGTGACCTTTCTTTCAGAAGGGTCTGATCTGAAGAAGGGTCACTAGACCCAATACGTTAAATCTGTCTTCTCTCCACAGAGGCTGCCAAACCTGCTGAGATTTTCCAACAATTTCTGCTTTTGTGTCTGATTTCTGCAGTTCTTTGGGGTTTTTTTGTCCAATGCCTTTGCGTCTGAGCCATCCCAGAGGATCCATGACAGTGGCAAAGCTTGTGGAGAAGAGTGAAAAGACAGAGGGAATATTTGGAGTAAAGGAAGCAGACGAGGGACAGGACCAAAAAGACCAATAGTAAAGTTTCTCTTTAGAGAGCAAAAACCTGCAACTGGATGGTACTTCAGCATGGCAAACCTTCTCAATATGCTTCGCCAAGCCCTCATGAGGAGATATTAGGACAAGTAGGAAAAAGCTTATTTGAAGAGTTGGCTTTAAGGAACCTGTTCAAAGGGACGAGAAGATCAGAGGTGAAGAGCTTTTTGAATGGAAATTCCAGAATTCAGGACTGAAGGCACAAGTACAAGTGGTGGTGCAGATCAACAATATGCAGGATGTCAGAAATAGAGACGCATAGGGATTTCATATTGTTGTAGAACTGGATTAGAACAGGAATGGAGAATGTTAATGCCATGGAAGCATTTAACGGTGGAAATAAAGCATTGGTGGACTCCATAACCAAGTAGGTGAACAAACTCCGATTAACAGGAATAAAGGAAAGACTGTTGACTAGTTCATTGGAAATAACAGCTTTCCTAGAACTTTCAGCAGGAGTAATTACCAGTTTTACACAGTATGGCCCTATCTGAAAACAGGTCCAGTAAAGCTGAGTTTATGGCTGATTTAAACAGATGATTTCTTCAGTTGTTCCTTGTTCTTTGGCTTGTCTTCACTTCAAAGAGCCTCCCTCACTAAATCTCTTCAACATCTGGAGAGAAAAACAAACAAGCAAGTGTGAAGATCCCTCAAAACTGACAAGATTACCTTGCATTTTATATCTCAACTCTGTAGGTTGCAATTTGGAGACTGATGCTGCCTCCTTTTTCTTAACCATAAAGATAAAAAGAATATTTGCACATTGCTGAGCTATTTCAAATTGTCAGTTTGGTGCTGTTATTTTGTAAAGAGCCCATGAATTGGGGTCTGCCTTACAATTACATGAGCTGACCCTACAGACAACAGAAAGAAGGGTTTGGATGCACAATCCAGGCCACAGTGAATGGAAGAACAGTAGGTCAGTCAGTTATGAAATCGCTCAGTCTCATCAATGCGTTTATCCTCAAAAAATGTGGACTGACACTTCAAACCTCTACACAGGGAGTGCTGCATTGCAGCCAATTCCACCTGTCAATTCAATGTTCAGCCAAAGTCTTGCCTGGTTTCTCAGGAGGACGTAAATGATTCTACAGTATCTTGTGTGAAGGAATATGGAAGACTTGGTACAGAACTCAATGTGGAAAATGGTGGAAACCTCAGCAGGTCTGGCAGCAGCAGAAATTGACCAAAGATCCTCAGACAGCACCTTCCAAACTCACAAGCACTTCCATCTAGAAGGACAAGGGTAGCAGATACATGGGAACACCACTCCCTGCAAGTTCCTCTCCAAGTCACTCACCATCCTGACATGGAAATATATTATCATTACTTCACTGTCATTGGGTCAAACTCCTGGAATTCCCTCCCTAACGGCATTGTGGATCAACCCACAGCAAGTGGACTGCAACAGTTCAAGAAGGCAGCTCACCACCACCTTCTCAAGGGCAATAGGGACAGGCAATAAACGCTGACCAGCCAACAACACCCACATCCCACAAATGAATAAATAAATTTTAAAAATTGTGGAGTGAGAAACAAAGTTAATGTTTCAGCTCAATGACCTTTCTTTAATGTGGAAGTTGATTCTTCTGCTAATATACATCGGTTCTGACAAATCAATCTCATAGTGATTGGAACCAGGGCCAGGCAATCTCATTGACTGTGAGATCCTTTATTGGGGTTGTTAACCTGGGCCAATCAGGGAGCCCTGTCTGATGGTTATAAACAAAAGATTCAGAAGATCTCCTCAGTCTAGGGATTACCTCAGAGCTGGCTGTTCAAGTTCATGTACTGTTCACATTTAAATAAAGGTTGACTTGGTGACAGGATACAGGCCTCTCTGCACTTATTTTCGGTTCTGAAATGTTAACTCTATCCTCCACAGTTTCAGCACTTTCTGAGTTCACTGGGGATCTGTTCAACATTTATATTTCCATCAACTTCACTAACAGATTACCTGGTCACATTTCTATTATACGAACGTTTTGTGTGCAAATTAGCTGCTCCATTCTCCATTACTTTAACAGTAATTCAGTGATTGTGAAGTGCTTTGAGTACACCAAAAATAGTGAAAAATGCAATGTCATTTTCAGACATAATTTTTCAATGTTAACTTCCTTCAGCTGTGTGAACCTTCAAGAAGAAGCACTACAGAAACTCATCTGCTGACAGCACCTTCCAAACCATGACACCTACCAGCTAGAAGGATGACGACAAATGCATAACAAGACCAACACTTATGAGTTTGTCTCTTAGCCATTGATCATCCTGACATGGAACTGTCATACAACGGCACGGTGAAAGTCCTGGAACAAGTTTCCTTCTCCTGCCACCATCAGCTCTGTAGGTGGCACAGGTGGAGCCCAAGTACAAAAAGGGGAAGAAACATGGCACCCACCCAATTCCTCAAACACCCACCTTTGACAGTGTCCAGATCTAGCTCTTATTCAGACCCATTCTCCAACCCGAGCCACTGCCAATGTAAAGATGCCTACATGCCGAAGATAGCAATGGTTCCAGAAGGCACCATCTGTTCAAGGGCAATATATTCTAACCTACAAAGCAACTTCAAAAGGTTATAAGAGATAATTTTATTAGGGATAGGCAACACTAAGGTTTTGTGAAGGGTAGGTCAGCTTAACTTACATTATTGAGTTCTTTGAGAAGGTGACAAAACAGGTGGATGAAGGTAAAGCAGTTGATGTGGTGCATATGCACTTCAGTTAGGCATTTGATTAGGTTACACGAGGTAGGCTATTGGACAAAATACAGAGTTTCGGGATTGAAGGTGATTTAGTGAATTGGATCAGACATTGGCTAGCTGAAAGAAGACAAAGGATGGTGGTTAATGGGAAATGTTCATCCTAGAGCTCAGTTACCAGTGGTGTGCCGCAAGGATCTGTATTGAGGCACTGCTGTTTGTCATTTTTATAAATGATCTGGATGTGGGATTAGAAAGATGGGTTAGTAACTTTGCCGATGATACTAAGGTTCTTAAACCACGCAATAGATTATCTGGTCATTTATTCCATTACTATTTCAAGGGCCATTCTGTGTGCAAATTGGATGCTGTACATTACAACAATGATTACACTTCTAAAAGTTACTTAATTGGTTATAAGGTGCCTACTGAGGTCATCATTCATGGCACATTCGTGAAAATGTTTCCTTCCTCATTTTCAAGGTGAGTTGTGAAAGGAGTATTAGGACGAGGAAGCAGGAAAATGTATCCAATCTACAAGATGCACTGGAGCAACTCTTCAAATCTACTTTGGATAAATGAGTTTTGCCAGTGGATGTTGACTTTTGCTGATACTTATTTTTCGCACAAATGATTGAATTTGCAATTCGTGATTTCACGGATACTGGGGATTTATTGTACTAATGTGTACAAATAAAAGTTATTGTATAGCATGTCTTTTAAGTCCCAAAATATATTGTGACATTAAACCCTATTAATGATTATTATAGGCAGCATTGTTCTCCATGTATGCAAATAAATTGGTTTACCACATCCTCAATAAACTATCCTGTCGTATTGATGTCATAAAACTAATAAACCTGACCGAAGATAGGATTTGTGAAAGGACATTTGAAAAGCATTCACATGGGATGTTAATCATATATAATATTGCTGCTTGAATAGTTAGTTGAAGCAGCCTTAAAGGAACACATTCAAATATATTAGGACTCCATGCTACCAAGGAAATTCAGGGTAGCTGGCAAATTCAATTGAGGAAGCATTTCTCACTCACTTTCATTGGTTAATATTTACCTCTCAACTAACTGCACTGGTTAGACACTTTATATTAAAGAAGATACAGGCCATGATAAAATTATCGTAGTCATAAAATGGCACATTCTGCCAATATTTCCTCTATTTGTCTTCTGCACATATCCAAAATCTGTGCACAACAGCAACCTCCAAAACCAGAATTCCATGGGACTGCGCAGCTTAAAGGGAACACTGCTCTCTAATGTGTAGCACTCCCTCAGTATTGTACTATAGTGTTGTTCTGGGTTATGTGATCAAGCTTCCAAAATGGGGCAAGGATCCTCACTCACACATGATTGTAAAAGTCTGCACACCCACCTCCTCCCCACACTGTTCCCGGCCAATATTAAATGCTCTCAATATTCTCAAACCACTGGTGTAGATTATCTGGTCAGTTATCTCACTGCTGTTTGAAGGGCCTGACTATATGCAAATTGGGTGCTGTACATTATAACAATGGTGAAGTTAAGTTACTAAAACGGTAACCAGTTTCCTCATTTCCCCTCCCCCCTCCTTTTCCCAGCCCAACCCTCTAACTCAGCACAGCCTTCTTGACCCGTCCATCGTCTTTCCCATCTATCCATTCCACCCTCCTCTCTGACCTATCACCTTCTCCCCCACCTTCATTTAGCTATTGCATCTCCAGCTATCTTACACCCAGCCCCACCATCCTCCCATTTATCTCTCAGCCCACATGCCTTATTCCTGATGAAGGGCGTATGCCTGAGACATTGATTCTCCTGCTCCTCGGATGCTGCCTAACCTGCTGTGCTTTTCCAGCACCACACTCTCGACTCTGATCTCCAACACCTGCAGTCCTCACTTTCTCCTAGTTGATGACAACAATGATGTCTCTTCCACAAGTTACTTAACTGGTTGGAAGGTGTCAGAGGCCAGCAAAAGTGCTACATTAGTGCTTGTGTTTCTTCCTATATTTCCTTTCTCAAGGTGAGCTATGACCAAGGCATTAGGGTGAGGAAGGAGGAAAATTTATCCAATCTCTAAGTTGCACTGTCACAGCTCTTCAAGCCTACTTTGATAGCACCTGTCAAACCAGGACCTTCTACCACTAAGAACAAAAAGGGCAGTCAGTTCATGGGAACACCATCACCCACCATACTTCCCAGCAACATTTTGCCTTGATGGTCTCTGGGTCAAAATCCTGGATATATTTCCAAGCCAGAATGGTGAGTGGCTTGGAGGGGAACTTGGTGGTGCACCTGCTGTCTTTGCCCCATCATAACCATCTAGCAAGTTCCCCCAACAAATCACTCACCATCCTGACTCAAATTTTCAAAAGAAAATTCCTTACCCATCTGCATGATGGGTGTACCTACCCCACATTTTTAAAAACCCATTCATGGGATGAGGGCATCACTGACTAGGTCAATATTAATTGCCCATCCCTAATTATCCAGAGGGCAGTTAAGAGTCAACCACATTGCTCTGGGTCTGGAGTCACATGTAGGCCAGATCAGGTAAGAATGGCAGTTTCCTTCCCTGAAGGGCATTAGTGACCAGATGGGTTTTTTGACAAATTACAATGGATTCATGATCATTATTAAACTCTTAATTCCAGATCTTTATTGATTTCAAATTCCACCATCTGCCATGGCAGGATTCCATGGACATTACCTGGGTTTCTGGATTAACAATATGACTAAGCCATCACCTCCCACATGAACTACTACTGATGAAGAAAACAACCCATCACCATCTTCTGAAATCACGGGCGATTGGGGATGGGCAATAACTGCTGACATTCAGGAATGTGAGACCGGGAATTAGATGACAGAGATGAAAATACAGTGCACTAACCAAATGCTGCAACTGAATTCCTAACCAGTGTTCGGCAATTTGCACTTTCTAGATTTTATTTAACTGCCAAAGTTGGACTTTAAAGTAATTGCCTGCCTCCTTTCTTAGATTGCAACTGCTTAAATCTTCTGTGGGGGAGTAGTTTTAATATTAATATTGATGATGTATGTCAATGAGACAGTGGATTAACATCCCCAGTAGGCGTGGAGCAGGATATAATCAAGCTAACTATGATATTGAATAAATGTGTCTCCTTCAGTGAGAAACTACAAATACAATTTTGATTATTCTAAGTTACAGTTCCAACATTAAAACCAATTCACAGTTTTTACTTACCTATACATTATTGAGCAGTTTGATCTGAATCTTAATAGATTTTTTTCATTTATATGCATGAGAAATACTAACATTAAACACACGCAAGCACAAGTTTAAATTTAAGGTAGAGAATGTATTATTTATCACTACACTGGCAGTGAATGCGGGTTAAAACAGAAACTAATCATTTTGACAAAACCAACACTGATGAATTTAACTTGGTACATTTGGTTTCATGGAATATTACATTAGCCATGTTGCAGAGAGCATAGAGAGACAGACAAGAACGGCACCACAAAGAGATAAAGAGAAACATTTTTGCAACGAGATAGAGAGAAATGTCAGCACATGGACAAAACACACTGGTTGAGACGTAATTTGGGACTGGGACTGGGACTGACTATCCTCATGGCAATGCACACTGTACTTGGGTCAAGAACAGTAACCTGGCACATGTGCAGAAAAGCCAGGCCCATATTATTTCAATTGGTATTCAGGAATGTGAAATAGAATTCAATTTCTGTGCAAGTTACTTTCCCAACTTATTATCTTCTGCTTTGGTTATGTCAACATTACAGGTCAATTCTTGTATTGTGCCAACAAATCACTTTTTTAAAAAAAATGAATTTGATTAACATTGCAGCTATGACTGAACAAATTGGATTTTTTTATAATGTGTTTGAGGGACAGATATTGGCCAATGGCATCAAGGTTAACCCTCCCACAAAATAACATCGTAGGGTTATTTTACATTCACCAAGCAGATGGGACCTTGGTCTAACATCACATCTGAAAGACAGCACTCCCTCAGTGTCAGCCTTACCATTTCAAGCTCTCAAGTATGACTTGAACCAGGGACTTTACAATTACAGAGACGAGTGTTCTGCCATCTGAGCAACATATTGGCTGCTTTTCATTGGAAACATTCCAAAAGTGCCCTTAATCATCACCGTTTCATTGGAAAAAAAAACCCATAATGAACGGGCGGTGCTGAGGAGTGTCTTACCGTGCTGAGTCCAGGGAGTGTAAAGATGAGACTCAGGATGGGAATCTTGGAGAGTAATTCCGAAACAATTGGAAGTGCGCCCCTGGGAAAACAGTTCCACATTGAGAAAGGTTAATTAATTTGACATTTTCTTAAATTAGAAGAGTTTTCTAAATCTTGACTTTAAACACGTTTGTGGTTTTCTCTTTCTTTTCGCGATGTGAATGTCATTGGGCACCGTGTACTGCCCATGCTCAGTTGCACTGAGGGTAATTAAGGGAAGGACTTCAGCCAGACTTAGGGACAGGAAGCACAGTGTCCAGTGCTGCTCCCGGTCTGTGCTCCACTCGCGATATCCCAAACCGAGCACTGCTCCCGACCTGGGTACAGGAGGTCCCAGCTTGAAAACGATCAAAAGCACTTGAACTGAGGCAGGTGGCCCTACTTCCAAAAGAACACAGAGTCCCCCACCCCCAGCCAGTATAGCTGGCATTATGCTTGACCCAAGCACAGAGGGTACTGTCCCTGACCCAAGCAAAGTGGCATAGCCCTGAGGACAGCGATCCCAGTCTTAAATTATTGAGCCTAGCCACTTTTCAGTCAGACAAAGAGAGAAACATAGACTTCAGTACTGGTGAGCCAGTAAAAACAGTGAGGATTCAATTCCTGCCCTGGTTGAGGTTACCATGAACGACACTTCTTCTCAAATTCCCCCCTCGCCTGAGGCATGGTGACCCTCTGGTTAAACCACAAGCAGTCATCTCTCTGTAATGAGACAGCAGCCCTATAATCCAATAAGTGACTTGACTGTACCTTATTGTAACCAGGGTGGGTTCTCAGACAACCCAACAGCTTCATAGTTACTTTTACTGACAGCAACCTCTCATGTCCAAGTTTTTGCCAAACCAAATTGGAATTCTCAAACTGTGCTGTTGGGATTTGAACCTACTGGACTTGTAGTTTCCAATTCTGGGTTACTAGGCTTAAAACATAATCCTGACCTTATTTTTTCAATCTAATTTTGCATGTAGGCAAGAGATTTATACAGTACATCTTTGTGTGCATTTTTATTGATCAAACTTTACTCTCCCCCAATGAATATTCTGCTTCAGATCAAGGCAGCCAGGTGCCCCAGAAGTTAATCCATCATCCATTCCCTCAGTCATATGTTAAAATAAATCTGATGAAAGAAATAAAAAAAACGCTGGTTGGATTTTGCTTGAGTGGGTCCAATTAGTGAGTCTTTTTCTCCTCACCAAAGTCCTTTGCCATATGAAATACTGGAAGGTTGAGCTGATGTTGGTGAAGTGATAGCACCAGGGGACAAGGATGGCTGTAAATTACAATATTAGCAGTCTTTCTCCTTAACAAATGAAAAGTGAGCCTTAAGAAAGGAGCAAAGGGGTGCCAGAGAAGGAAGATGGCTCAGAGTCAAATTAGAGACTGAAATACAGCAAACATTTAAGCAGCTTGATAGCTCAGTAGTTAGCACTGCTGTCTTACAGTGCTAGGGACCCAGGTTCAATTCCACCCTTGGGTGACTGTCTGAGTGGGTTTACTCTGGATGCTCTGGTTTCCTCCCACAATCCAAAGTTGTGTAGGTTAGGAGAATTGGCTGTGTTAAATTGACCAGGGATGTGTAGGTTAGGTGCATTGGTGAGGGGGAAATGTAGGGGTTTGAGTGGGATACTTTTTGGAGGGTCAGTGTGGACTTGTTGGGCTGAAGGGCCTGTATCCACACCATAGGGATTCTATGATTTCATGAACCAGCACCTATGGGATAATGATGTGCCCATTGATCTAATATTCCGGTTGATCAAGAGGAGCACATAATCGATCTGATAGAAACAATGCAGGGGATATGCACATTACTGTTGTACTTTATTTACAGCATAAATCACTTAATAACACAACTTTGCCTTAAATAAAACTTACTGGCAGACAGCCTTCTCATTTGTACCCTCAGCTTCCTACTCAGAGACCACGATTATACAGCAAGCTGAGGTATATAACTGAAGTATTTGAAGTGTATAATTTTTGCTGGTTTATTGAGAGTGCCAGTTCATAAAGGTCTGGTTAAAACAATGTTTTCTGTTAAGAGGAATTTAAAAATTAAATTATGAACGCATGAAAAAAAAAATTGCTGTGTCCCTGTGGGCTACTCAGAGTAACTTTGCTGGAGATTGCAACAGTTAAGACATAAGATATTCCAATGCAAGTTTCATTTAGTCCTTGTCTAGGAACGAGGTTGGGGCTTGTTGTATAATTTCTAACAGGTCACTCAAATGGAAAAACAATATTAAGGTCAGTCAGTGAGAGAGAGAGAGGGGTCCAAAGAATATGCCTCTATGCACCAGAAATGCTATCATTAGATCTGGGGACAATTAATCATAGAATCCCTACAGTGTGGAAACAGGCCTTTCGGCCCAATAAGTCCAAACTGACTCTCCAAAGAGAATCCGACCCAGACCCATTCCCAATTACTCAACATTTATCCTGACTAACCAACACATCCCAGAACACTATAGACAATTTAGCATGGCCAATTCACACAACCCGCACATCTTTGGACTGTGGAAGGAAACCCCCACAGACATGGGGAGAACATGCAAACTCCACGCAGACAGTCACCCAAGGCTGGGATTGAACCTCGGTCACTGGCATTATGAGGCAGCAGTGCTAACCACTGAGACACTGTGCCATGTGTGTGATAGATTTGTGGCTCTCACAGGGAGACAGTGGACGAGTTCCTTTTCCTGCAGGTTGTCAGGTCTCTAATCCATTAACATGGCCTCCCCAGCCTAAGTATTTCTCACAGAAATTAGACTTACTTGAAAAGTAGAAAACATCCGTAGCTTTCACAGAGCATTCCAAGCAGCGGCCATCGCAGGAGCACCAACAGAATTCCAGCCAGGAAAAAACTTGAACCTTTCAACTTCTGCCTTTGGATGAAGAATCGGAATGTATTCTGCAGCCCAGTGATGAAGGGAAGGCCAGACACAAAGAGAATCTGACAGGAAAAAACAGCAACACTCCAGTATTGTGCCCACTTCACAATTTAGGGAGGACATGAATGCTTTGAAAGGGGTTCAGCAGAGATTTACTAGCATAAGGACAGAGACAAGATGAGCAGGAGTAGGTCATTTGACCCAAAGTACCTACACTGCCATTCAAACAGATCATGGCTGATCATCTACCACTACACGATTTTTACTTACTATCTTCATATCCTTTGATGCAATTAATGTTTTTTTAAGGTGCAATGGTCTGGAAGAGTTAATGCTGGAAGGGAGGAGTGCAACCAACGATGGTGGTGTTATGTGGGATTGGTAGAACAGCTTAGGATCTCAAAGGAGTACAACCTTCCAACAGCATCTTCCTTATAGTCTCTGCAACAATGTCTATCATACCAGTGTTCATGTGCTTTTAAACATCACTCACGGGGTGTCGTCATTGCTGGCTGGAGCAGCATTTGCTGCCCAGCCCTGAATGCCCAGATTGAATCAATTCTTTCAGTACGTAGGGGAAGAGGAAGGAAGGGTTAATGGGATGAGGGGAGAGGGAGGGAAGATAAAGGAGGTGAGGGCAGAGGGAGAGAGGATTAAGGGGGAGAGAGGAGAGGGAAGAAGGATTAAGG
>NC_057735.1:8640180-8652715 GCF_004010195.1 Chiloscyllium plagiosum
AGGGGGAGAGGGAGGGAGGATTAAGGGGGGAGGGGGAAGGAGGGACGATTAAGCAAGTGAGGTACTTGGATTGTTATCTTCAGAGTTGTGAAGGCAATGATGCTATTTAATCAATACATTCTAAATTGAGGAGCAGTGATAGAACAGATAAGGAGAAATTATTTCCACTGGCAAAAAGGTCAGTTCCCAAGGAAACAAATTTATAATAAAGCAAAACCATTTTGTATTTTGCTCTAATAAAAGTCCATTTATCTTCAAATAATGTAGAACATTATGAAACTGCATTTGAAACATGAAATCAATTTCCACAGTAATAGAAAATGATTTAATCCAATGATCAAATACAGTTATGTATTTGTGGCAGAATGTATCCTATCTAATCCAATGTAACCTAAATAATGGAAAGAAAATTGGAACCAATTTAATCTTTTATGTACACAGGGTTTCCTCTCCAAACTAAAATTTCGTACTGTCACATGTGTTTTCTGAGACCGTTTAGTTATGCTCCTCTCGAGATTCTTTTCTGTACTATGAACTTCAGCAATCCACCCAACTCCCACATATTTTCAAAAAATAAATACTCACATTTCCAAATCCAAGTAGCACTCTGTCAAAATATAAGAGGATGCCCATCAGAAGGAAAAAAACTCCGAATCCTATCAGTCCCACTCCAATCCCTAGAAAAGATCACATCTATATGAATGGTGCACTCCTACGTTTTTAATATTTCTTAATATACAAAGAACAAAAAACAATACAGCACAGAGTATGTTGACACATTTTGCCCTTCCATACTAAAACTATCTTCACTTACAGGATCTGTATTCCTCTATTCCCTTCCTATTCATGTATTCATATAGATGCTTCTTAAATGTCGTAATTATCATAGAGTCATAGAGATGTACAGCACGGAAACAGACCCTTCCTGTCCAACCTGTCCATGCCGACCAGATATCCCAACCCAATTTAGTCCCACTTGCCAGCACCCAGCCCACATCCCTCCAAACCCTTCCTATTCATAGACCCTTCCAAATGCCTTTTAAATGTTGCAATTGTACCAGCCTCCACCACTTCCTCTGGCAGCTCATTCCATACACGTACCACCCTCTGAGTGAAAACGTTGCCCCTTAGGTCTCTTTCATATCTTTCCCCTCCCACCCTAAACCTCTGCCCTCTAGTTCTGGACTCCCTGGCCGCAGAGAAAAGACTTTGTCTATTTATCCTATCCATGCCCCTTATAATTTTGTAAACCTCAATAAGGTCACCCCTCAGCCTCCGACACTCCAGGGAAAACAGCCCCAGCCTGTTCAGCCTCTCCCTGTAGCTAATCCAAGATGGAGGATGGGAAAAATTTCTGGCTGTAAGAGCTGCTCCTTTTTTTGAGGTATTTTAGATGTTGGAGGTGATTTCCTCAAATTCCAGGAGCAGCAATTACTGTTTTTTTGCTGTCGCATTGTTTTGGAACTTTGGGGAAAAGAAGTCAAAACAACAGCAGTTTTAAAAGAGAGAAGAACAGACAAAGGAAGCACATGGTGAGGACAGTGCAGGAGAGGGACTCCACCTGGGCAAGTTGCTTTCTTTGGGTCCACTCTCAAGAAGGCCGATATAACATCTTTGGAGTGACCGTTGATACGGGTCCAACTGAGGCTGTTGGGATAGGTAACATTGTTTCACTGACCTTATGTTCAAAGTGAGCATTGAGTGCATTGAGTTCATTGGGTAGGAGTGTACTGTTTCCTGCGATTCTGTTTGACTTTGTTTTGTAGTCTGTTATAAAGTGTAAGCCTTGTAACAAATGACAAGTGTCTGTTTGGTTGGCCTGGGTCTCAAGCTTAGTTTGGGTTTCTGTCTTGGCACCTCTGATGAGAGGGGTAAGAAGCATATCAGCCACGATCAAATAGCAGAGCAGACTCAATGGGCTGAACAGCCTAATTGTGCTCCGATATCTTTGATGGCCTGCAAAGGGTGTATCTGGATTTCCTGGTTAGATCAGGGTTGCCCGACTTATATAATTCAGATCTAAGAGCTCGGAGTTGATCCATTTGGTGTGGATTTTGTCTTGCTGGTATTCAGGAAAAGTCCCATGCCTTTATAGTCCCCGGTGCGCAAATCAGCTGTCTGTTCTTCAAAGTGAACACTAGCTTTCAGACAATCATGCTGGTGTTCTGTCACAGACTAGTTGTTATCTTGATTGTGGCATTAAAACTGGTTGAAGTCGATGAGCTTACCATCAGTGTGAAAAATATCCACAGCTGGGAGACCCTGTCAGTAGTAAGTTACAGCATTATTACAAGAAAGTGTGCAGACACACCCCAATTAACATCTACTTTTCCAGGGATCTGTGATGAGCCTTTGCACAGAACTGTTGCTTTTATTTTGTCATGGAGGAGACAAATGATGTTTGTGAAGTTAGTAAGGCTTCCACATTACTGTAGCACCTTCCAAAGCACATCAAAGGCTTCTGTGCTGTGGAAGAAAGTCATGAACAAAGTTCACACTGTAAATCTTTGCTATAAGTTCTGTGTGTTAGGATTGAGCCCTCCACTCTCACTTGATGAAGGAGCGGCGCTCTGAAAGCTAGTGCTTCCAATAAACCTGGTGTTGTGTGATTTTAACTATGAACAAAGAGGTGTTCTTTTCTCTATATTATTTCTGAAGTTAGTGTACAGGTAGTTCTTCTATAATGCATGCTTATTAGACGTGATTTGGTTGCAACGCGACTTCTTCTTTATAAAACAAACTCCTGCTTGCTGTTGCACAGTTCCAGGCCCAGCAGTAGCTGAACAGCAAAACTCAGTCTCGGGATCCTCTGTCTGCAAAATGCAAATTCAGTGTGAGGGTGAGGGGGTAAGATTTAAAAGGGACCTATCATGTCTGTGTCCACCACCTCCTGTGGCAGTGCTTACAGATACTCTTAACTCTTTGTGTGTAAAAATTAGCCTTTTCTCTTTTAAACATCCCCCCGTATCTTGAAACTGTCCCCTAGTAATTGACCCCTCACCCTGGGAAAAAGCCTCATATTTTCCACTGTATCCATGCCATTCACAATCTTATAAACTTTTATCAGGTCACCCCTCAACCTCCTGCACTCTAGTGAATACAAATTCAGTCGACCCAATCTTTCTTCATAGCTAAAATTCCTCGGATGAGGCAACATTCTGATAAACCTTTTCTCTACCTCCTCCAGAGCATCTCAGCCACCTCCTACTACCACCCGACTCCCACCCTCCCTCGCCTACTGCTGGTCTCACAGTCCTCAGGGTCATGACTATCTTCCAACTTTGATTTGGCATCTCCTTCAGGAAAGTTGGTTGGGAAGCAGTGACATCAGAGTAGCTAGGGAATTAGAGACTACATTCAGACCAGCCATGTCTACACTGAATGATGAAGCAGGCTTGAGGGTCTGAGTGGATGGAGGGAGGACAAGGTTAGACCTTATACAGTCACCCTGGCAATTCCCCGTCTTAACACCCGCAGGATTTGGGTGAAGTTCTGCTTGTGGTACAGATCTTAACTGTATCAGCTGTTAGGTGTGTGAGAATCAGTGAGTAGAGGACTCGTGAAAAGAAATCTTTGGAATGCAACAGACTGTAATTCACACCAGACGCTTAGCGAAGCCTGAAGAGTTGGGAATTACATGCCAGAGCTTGAAGTAGCAGTGACTCCTTCTGTTTTCATGTTGGTGAATTCTTTCTTAAAATTTCCGGCAGATGGTTTTCCAGGTCAATAAGAGTCAATATAACTCTGAGCACTAATCAATAACTTTGGAGACATTCAACCATTTGCAAAGCCTCAGCTTTCCAAAACACGTACACCATACCTTCCCCTGTGCCAATACTTACTCTGCGTGTCAGTTAAAGAGATCATTTTCTTCAATTTTTTTTTAATAAACAAGAAGAATACATGTGATATTTAATCCCGATTCTGACTGCTTTCCAGACGTACTCGAGTAGTTGCAAAATGTGACCCTTGGCTCGAACAATGAGTCTGATTGAATGTGAAACATTTACAGAGCAAACATGACCTCAGGGACTGTGGTGAAAGTCCATTCCACTATCTCCGGCATATCAACTACAGTAATGCTTCTTAATCGTAATTCTCAATCTTAAATCATAAAACCAAGGCAATATCCAGAGACTTGCGGTCTGCTGGGAGGTCACAGTATGATTCCAAGTTGGCTTGATATAACACACCCACAACTGTGCATTTAGAACAAAGAACAGTTTAGCACAGGAAGAGGCCCTTCGGCCCACCAAGAATGTGCTGACACATGATGCCTTTCTAAATTAAAAACCTGCCCATATCCTTCTATTCCCTATCTATTTACATATCTGTCAAGATGCTTCTTAAATATAGCCATTGCATCTGTCTCCACCACTTCCTCTGGCAGCACATTCTGGGCAATTACTACCCTCTGCATTAAAAGCTTCCCTCTCACACCTTTATTAACCTTGCCCCTTTTTACCTTAAACCTATGTCCCCGAGTAATTGACATTTCTATCCTGTGAAAATGACACTGACTATCCATTCTGTCTATGCCATAGAGTCGGAGAGTCATAGAGATGTACAGCACGGAAACAGACCCTTCTGTCCAACTCATCCATGCTGACCAAATATCCGAACCCAATCTCGTCCCACCTGCCAGCACCCAGCCCAAATCCCTCCAAACCCTTCCTATCAATATATCCATCCAGATGCCTTTTAAATGTTGCACTTGTATCAGCCTCCACCACTTCCTCTGGCAGCTCGTTCCATACACGTACCATGCCCCTCATGATTTTATAAACCTCTGTATGACTAGACTACCTAGAATCCCTACAGTGTAGAAACAGGCCCTTCGGCCCAACCAGTCCACACCGACCCACTGAAGAGCAACCCACCCAGACCCATTTCCCTCTGACTAATGCACCGAACACTATGGACAATTTAGCATGGCCAATTCACCTGACCTGCACATCTTTGGACTGCGGGAGGAAATCGGAGCGCCCAGAGGAAACCCACACAGACACGTGGAGAATGTGCAAACTCCACACAGACAGTCACCCGAGGCCGGAATCGGACCTGGGACCCTGCGCTGTGAGGCAACAATGCTAACCACTGAACCACCACAAGAGGTGTAAAACCTGTGCCCACATCTCTCCCCTCACCTCCATCTATGGCCCCAAAGAATCCTTTCACATCCAACAGAGATTTACCTGCACTTCCACACACGTCATCTACTGTGTCCGTTGCTCCCGATGTGGTCTCCTTTGCATTGGGGACACAGAACGCCAACTTGCAGAACATTTCAGACAACATCTCTGGGACACACGCACTAAACAACCCCACCACCCTGTGGCTGACCACTTTAACTCCCCCTCCCACTCTGTCAAGGACACGCAAGTCTCGGGCCTTCTCCACCTTGCATTTGTTCAGATTAACCTCCATCTGCCATTTCTCCACCCAAGCCTTTCTATATCCCACTGAATACTTTGGTAATCCTCACTATCTGCAATTCCCCCAATCTTTCTGTCATTTGTAAACTCACTAATCAGGCCAACTACATTTTCCTCCAAATTATTTACATATATTACAAACAACAGTGGATTGGTCAGGGGGCAAATCAACAGGATCCACCCTCTCCTTTTCCCACAGGGCCTCAAGGACACTATGTGCTGACCACTTCCTGATGGAACTAAGGTTGAAGGTGTTTTGTTCACAAATTTCTCCACAAAGGACAAATGGCATGGAATGGTCCAACTAACTGGGTTTAGACCAGTCCCATCCTTTCCAACTCTGGGACAGGTAGAACATCAATATATAGTGACACTTGGTGATTGTGTGCTGGGGCCCGAAGTACAGCTTGATGCAGCCTCACATAGGTGACCACCAGGATGAGGGAGACATCGGGTACATTCTTCCCCCATTTATCTACAATTTTGTACATAATGTCCTTCAGACATGGTCTACCTTAGAGCTCCAGATGAAGTGGAAAATAATTTGGGTAATTTCATTGGTGCGGGTCTGGGAATGGACCAGACCTGAGCCATGTACAACAATAGAGAGAGTGTCTAACAACTGTACCTGCAATGGAGAGGGAGCAGTGTTCCCAAAAGCCTTGTTTCTGCCTCACCTTGGCAAAACTCTCCTCCCGAGGTTATGCGTATGCCCCAGCCCCTCCAAACCACATTCTCAGTACAGAAAGTAAGTACCTCTCTCCAGGCACTACTCACTCAGACTGAAAACCCAGTTTCTGAGCAGCCGAGACCATGTCTGTGATCCCTTTCTTAGTCGTGGTGACTGAACTGAAATCTCCCAGAATCCTTCTCCTCAATTCTCACCAGCACCCTCTGTTTTAGAAATTAATAACATAATCCAAGAGAGTCAAAGTGGCTGCACAAAGGGATCTGACAAATCTATTACAGTTCTTCGAGAAGGTGACAAGCAGGATCACTAAATGGGCACCAGTAATACATTTGGATTTCCAAAAGGTATTCGATGAGTTTCCACACATAAGGTATTTAATAAGGTAAGAGCCCGTGGTGTTGGGAGTAAAATAATAATATGGATATTGTATTGGCTAACTCATAGAAAACAGAGTTGGGGTAAAGGAGGCAACTTGTAACTAGTGAAATGCCACTGGGATTAGTGCTGGGGGTTCAATCATTTACAATTAATATTAATGACTTGAATGATGGAAATGAGTGTACAATCTCTAAGTTTATGGATGACACAAAAATAAGGCAAGTGGTGAAAATGACAGAAAGAGTCAGTCCACAGAGGGAGATGGACGGGTCACGGGTGAGTGGCCAAAAACTTGGCAGATGGATTATGGGCAAGAAAATGTAAAGTTATGCATTTTGGCAGGAAAAATAGAGGAGCTGAACATTATTAAAGTGGAGAAAGACTACAGAAAGCTGCAGCACAGAGGGATTTGGGAGCCTCCATGTATAAATCACAAAAAAGCTATCATCCAAGTTCAGCAGCCAATAAATGAAGGCAAATGGAATCACAGCTCGACATTGCTGGAGAAAATCAGCAGGTCAGGCAGCATCTCTGAAAAGAAAACCAGAGTTAACATTTCAAGTTCGGTGACCCTTCTGCACAACAGTTCTGAAGGATCACCAGACTAGAAACTTTAACTTTGTTTTCATTCCAGAAATGCTGCCAGATCTGCTGAATTTTTCCAGCAATTTCTGATTTTGTATCTGATTTCCAGTATCCTCAGTTCTTTGGGGTTTTTTGTTTAAGACAAATGGAAAGTTGGCCTTTATTTAATAAGGAGTGAAATATAAAGGTAGGGAAGTTTGCTTAAAGCTATACAAGGCACCAATCAGACCACAGCTGGAATACTTGAACAGTTTCGGTCCCCTTATTGAAGGAAAGATAGACTGACGTTAGAGGTAAAGATTCACCAATTTGTTCCTGGATATGGAAGCACTTTCTTATGAGGAGAGGTTGGGTGGGTTGGTGCTATACTCATTGGAATTTTGAAGAATCAGAGGAGACCTTGTTGAAATAGATAAGTGTTTAAGGGGGCTTAACAGGGAGGTTGTTTCCCCTTGTGGGAGAATCTAGCGCCAGAGAGTATAAGCTCAGAGTAAGGAGTCACACATTTAAGACAGAGAGGGAGAATTCTTTTCTTCAGAATGTAAGAAATTTGTGGAAATCTTCATCAAAGAGCACTGAAGAGGTTGAATCATTAGTATATTCAAAACTGAGATATATCATTAAATAGCAAGGGAATCAAAGGTTATGGGCAAAAAAGCAGGAAAGTGCAGTTGAGGATTATCAGATCAGCCATGATCCCATTGAGAAAGGTAGAGTGATTTGATGGGCTGAACGGCTTATTTCTGCTCCAATGCCTTATGGTGTAACTTCAGGGCTTAAGACAAACGCAGACGAAAGTGAAGACTGCAGATTAGAGTTAAGAGTATGGTGGTGCTGGAAAAGCACAGCAGGTCAGGCAGCATCTGAGGAGCAGGAAAATCGACGTTTCAGGCAGGACTTTCCTGCTCCTCAGATGCTGCCTGACCTGCTGTGCTTTTCCAGCACCACTCTAGTCTTAAGACAATAGCAGCCAGAAGCACATTATTAGTTTATTTAGCCAGTTACAAAATCATTAGAAAAATATTAATTGGCCCACTCATTTTGGTTTATAAATCTTACCACTTGCCCTTTGACTAACCATGTGTTGCATACAACGGCTGACTCCTGATCTTATCTTCCACTGATCCCTCTCTATTTAAAGAAATATTAGCTGACATCAGAACGACACTTGTTCTTCACAATCCTAGAAATCCCTGAGCCTCTAATCGGCCACAGTGCATTTTCTCTATCCCATTTAGTTTCTTTCAAACCTCTCAATCAAATCTTGCTACAGTACGGGGTGGCACGGTGGCTCAGTGGTTAGCACTGCTGCCTCACAGCACCAGGGACCCGGGTTCAATTCCCCCCTCGGGCAACTGTCCATGTGGAGTTTGCACATTCTCCCTTTGTTTCCTCCCACAGTCCAAAGATGTGCAGGTTAGGTGAATTGGCCATGTTAAATTGCCCATGGTGTTCGATGCATTAGTTAAGGGAATGGGTCTGGGTGGGTTACCCTTCGGAGGGTCGGTGTAGACTTGCTGGACCAAAGGTAGGTAAAAACAAGGATTGCAGATGCTGGAAACCAGAGTCTAGATTAGAGTGGTGCTGGGCCGAAGGGCCTGTTTCCACACTGTAAGGAATCTAAACAAAAAATCTCTCAGTAATGTTGAGGATACTTGGTTTCTTAAGCCCTTGCTGCCTTTCCTATTAATTTAAGGTGACAGTTTAATTGTTCTTCTCTGCTTGTCTGCAGCGACCTCCTTCTGTTGAGTTGACCTGGACTCCAAGTTATTCAGTGTAGTGCAATGATTTGAGATCTGTCATGGAAGGCTGTACCGATACAAAAGGATTAATACTGAGGAGCATCTTAAGCACCACCTGTTGTAGTGTCATTTGAATTTGATGGAAGAGTAAATTAGGATCTTAAAGCAGGGGCCCACTGTCCAGCTCCCCCTCATTTGGAGAGATGCCTACCGTCCCAATGTATCTTATATGGTTGTTAACCTGCAGTAAACCGGAGCCGCATTCACCACGTCCTTTGGGAATTCATTTCACACATGAACCACTCTCTGTGTAAAAATGTTGCCTCTCATGCCTTTTTACAATCTTTCTCCTCTCACCTTAGAAATATGCCCCCTAGCCTTGAAATACCCCACATGCCAATTATCTTTTTCATGACTTTATAAACCTCTATTAGGTCACCCCTTGATCTCCCACGCTCCAGTGAAACAAGTCCCAGCCTACCCAGTCTCTCTTTTTAACTCAAGCTCTCCATTCCCGGCAACATCCTGATAAATCTCTTCTGAACCCTCTCCAGCTCCTTCCAATAACTGGGTGACCAGAACTGGACACAGTACTCCGGAAGAAGCCTCACCAACATCCTGTACAACCTCAACATAAAGTCCCCACTCCTGTACTCAAAGGAGAAAGTGAGGACTGCAGATGCTGGAGATCAGAGTCGAGAGTGGAGTGCTGGAAAAGCGCAGCAGGTCAGGCAGCATCCGAGGAACAGGAGATTCGACTTTTTGGGCATAAGGTAATGTCGATTCTCCTGCTCCTCGGATGCTGCCTGCCCAGCTGTGCTTTTCTAGCACCCTACTCCTGTACTCAAACATCTGAGCATTGAAGTTTGAGCTCATCTGTGCATCACCACATACTTTCTGCTTGTAAAGCTCTTCTCAGTCAGAACGGTTGAAATTCTTTGTTCAGTATGAGCAAGTTGATGGTCAAAGAGCTGAGCTGGCTGAGTCAATCCCTTCCACATCTGGAACAAGTAAATGGTCTCTCCCCAGTGTGAATTCAGTGGTGTGTCAGGGGGTGGGGTGAATCAGTGAATCCTTTCCCACACACAAAGCAGATGAATGGCTCTGTCTGTTGTGAGCTTACTGCTGTCTTGGACAGTGGGGTGAATGAATGAATTTCTTTCCATAGGGGGAGCAGGTGAATGATCTCTCCCTTGTGTGAACATTCTGATGTCCCAACAGACCCTGTTTGCTTCAAAGGTGTTTCTCACAGACAGAACATTTAAAAGATCTCTGATCAGTGTGAACTCACTGGTGTGTCTGCATTTGGGATAAACACCTGAGGCTAGCATGGCTAGTTATAGTAAGAGAAATTAAAGGTCACAAAAGCAATTTTAACCAAGGTCACAGCTGGAGAGTCGTGACATAGCCAGTATTAAAGTGATAAAGAGACATATTAAGGCATAAACAGACAAGGTCTAATGAACAAAGGAAGTTAAGAAACTTTATTGAGGCTGTTGAAAAGGCAGAGAATCCATTATTAAACTGAGGCAAAGGCTGGAGGCGTGTATGGAAGCCAGGAGTAGGAATGTACCAGAAAAGAAATGATTAAAGCAAGCTCCTTTTTAATAAAGACACAGGTGGTGGGATTCATTCAATAAAGCCTTTAAGGAAATGGGAATCATTTATTTAAACCGCAATTCATGGGATTCATCCAGAGAAACTGCAAATCCCCCATTTTAATTATAGAAAATGGGGGTCTCCCATTTTGAAATGCAGGAAACCTTTTCAGGGCTGCACAATCCTGCAGCAGCAGCATTGCTATACTATCAATTGAAAATCTTTAAAGCAGGAAAAAAAATCAAATTAGCAAGATGTGGTAGCAGAAATAATACTTAAAAATATTCACTTATTTGCTTCTGTGCTGTGACCTCTACCCAACAAATCCCTCCAAAATTAGTTCTGAATTTCACTGTTTGTTAATTTTCCCAGATACATTCCGATGTCCACCGATACATGAATTCAAACAGCAAAGGCAGTAACTGTGCAAGTTCCCTGTTATGTCAGTTAGCAGTGTGGGTTCTTTCTCTCTCTCTCTCTCTCCTGCACTGTGAATATTTAATTTCTGCGGTAAATTGATAAGAATTGAACATCTTGTAGAAAGCAATTCTTAAGATTCAGAATATCTATCAAATCAGACATTAAATCAGAAGCTGAACAAGTTAATGCACTCCCATACCCATTTGGGAGTATGAATGATGATGTTATAGTTCTCCAAAGAGCAAAAAAGAAACAATAGGATTCTGGGTAATCCAAAATGGAGGACAGTAAAATTTTTTGGCTGTAACGCTACTCCTTTTTTGAGGTATTTTAGGTGTTGGAGGTGATTTCCTCGAATACCAGGAGCAGCAATTACTGTTTTATATGCTATTGCATTGTTTTGAAACTTTGGAGGAAAAAAAGTCAAAACAACAGCACTTTTAAAAGGGAAAGGAACAGACAAAGGAAGCACATGGTGAGGTCAGTGCAGGAAAGAGAGAGAGACAGAATAAGAACCCACACTGCTAACTGACATAGCAGGGAACCTGCACAGTTACTGCCTTTGCTATTTGAATTCATGTGTTGGTGGACATCGGAGTGGGTCTGGGAAAATTAACAAACAGTGAAATTCACAACTGATCTTGGAGGAATTTGTTGGGGAGAGGTCACAGCACAGAAACAGATAAGTGAATATTTTTAAATGTGGCCTTACAGAAAGTCTGCAGTAGAGAGTAGAGTAGGTTCTTTCTTGATTATATGTTTCATTGAGATAGGTCTCTTGATTAAACTAAAAATATAAGACATATGTATTAATTTAACCTGGAGCAGTGCTTTGTAGAGGAATAAACCATGCTATTTTCTGGGTCTGTAGATTGAAAGAAGCAAAAATGGACTTTAGTAGAGAGATATGCTCTTCTTGTCGGATGTGGGAGTTTAGGGAGAGTTTACAGGTTACTGAGGATTATATCTGCAATAAATAAATGGTTGCAAATCTTATCAGATCGAATGGATGGGCCAGAGAGACAGTTAGAAGCAATGAGGAATTTACAAGAGAAAAGGGATGTGATGGATGGCAGTTATAGGAAGAGGGGAAAGTCTCAGATACAGTCACATAGATGGGTTAACTCCAGGAAGGTTAAAAGAGGTAGGCAGCTGGTGCAGGAGTCTTCTGTGGAAAATGTAGGCGGTGATGGATTCTCAGGGGAACGCAGCACAAACAGCCAAGTTTCTGGTATTGAAACTGGCTCTAATGCAATGAGGGGTACATCGGGTTTCAAGAGATCGATTGTGTTAGTGAACTGTCCAAGGTACAGACAGAAGTTTCTGTGGCCAGCAGCGAGAAATCAGAATGGTGTGTTGCTTCCCTGGTGCCAGGATCAAGGATGTCTCAGAGACGATGCAGAATGTTCTCAAGGGGGAGAGGGACCAGCAAGAGGTCATTGTCCACATTGGAACCAACGACATTGGAAGGGAAAAGGTTGAGATTCTGAAGGGAGATTACAGAGAGTTAGGCAGAAATTTAAAAAGGAGGTCCTCGAAAGTAGTAATATCTGGATTACTCCCGGTGCTACGAGCTAGTGAGGGCAGGAATAGGAGGATAGAGCAGATGAATGCATGGCTGAGGGGCTGGTGTATGGGAGAAGGATTCACATTTTTGGATCATTGGAATCTCTTTTGGGGTAGAA
>NC_057735.1:8653062-8664166 GCF_004010195.1 Chiloscyllium plagiosum
AGCTGCTCAGGAGGATTTAAACTAGTAAGGTGGGGGGGGGGAGGTGGGACCCAGGGAGATAGTGAGGAAAGAGATCAATCTGAGACTGGTACAGTTGAGAACAAAGGCAAGTCAAACAGTCAAGGCAGGCAGCAATAAAGCAGAGAACAAGGTAGGACAAATAAATTAAACTGCACTTATTTCAATGCAAGAGGCCTAACAGGGAAGGCAGATGAACTCAGGGCATGGTTAGGAACATGGGACTGGGATATCATAGCAATTACAGAAACATGGCTCAGGGCTGGACAGGACTGGCAGCGTAATGTTCCAGGATACAAATGCTACAGGAAGGATAGAAAGGGAGGCAAGAGAGGAGGAGGCGTGGCGTTTTTGATAAGGGATAACATTAAAGCTGTACTGAGGGAGGATATTCCGGAAAATACATGCAGGGAAGTTAGTTGGGTGGAACTGAGATATAAGAAAGGGATGATCACATTATTGGAATTGTATTATAGACCCCCTAGTACTCAGAGGGAAATTGAGAAACAGATTTGTAAGGAGATCACGGTTATCTGTAAGAATAATAGTGTGGTTCTGGTAGGGGATTTTAACTTTCCAAATATGGACTTAGACTGCCTTGGTGTGAAGGATTTAGATGGATAGGAATTTGTTAAGAGTGTACAAGATAATTTTCTGATTCAGTATGTGGATGTACCTACTAGAGATGGTGCAAAACTTGACCTACTCTTGGGAAGTAAGGCAGGGCAGGTGACTGAGGTGTCAGTGGGAGAGCACTTTGTGGCCAGCGACCATAATTCTATTAGTTTTAAAATAGTGATAGAAAAGGATAGACCAGATCTAAAAGTTGAAGTTCTAAATTGGAGAAAGGCCAATTTTGATCGTATTAGGCAAAAACTTTCAACAGTTGATTGGGGACAGATGTTTGCAGGTGAAGTAATGGCTGGAAAATGGGGAGCTTTCAGAAATGAGATAACAAGAATCCAGAGAAAGTATATTCCTGTCAGGATGAAAGGAAAGACTGGTAGGTATAGGAATGCTGGATGACTAAAGAAGAGGGTTTGGTTAAGAAAAAGAAGGAAACATATGTTAAGTACAGACAGGATAGATCGAGTGAACCCTGAGAAGAGTATAAAGGCAGTAGGAATATACTTAAGAGGGATATCAGGAGGGCAAGATGGGGACATGAGATAGCTTTGGCAAATAGAGTTAAGGAGAATCCAAAGGATATTTACAAATACATAAAGGACAAAAGGGTAACTAGGGAGAGAAAAGGGCCCCTCAAAGATCAGCAAGGCAGCCTTTGTGTGGAGCCGCAGAAGATGGCGGAGATACTAAACGAGTATTTAGTATCAGTATTTACTGTGGAAAAGGACATGGAAGATATAGAATGTAGGGAAATAGATGGTGACATCTTGAAAAATGTCCATATTCCAGAGGAGGAAGTGCTGGACATCTCCAAACACATAAAAATGGATAAATCCCCAGGACCTGATCAGGTGTACCCTAAAGCTCTGTGGAAAGCTAGGGAAATGATTGCTGCGCCTCTTACTGAGATATTTGTATCATGAATAGTTACAGGTGAGGTGCCGGAAGACTGGAGGTTGGCTAACAAGGTGCCACTGTTTAAGAAAGGACGTGAGGACAAGTCAGGGAAATAGAGATCAGTGAGCCTGACGTCGGTGGTGGGTAATATTTTGGAAATATATTTGGAAAGGACTTCAGTAAGGCATTAGACACGGTTCCCCATGGGAGACTGGTTAGCAAGGTTAGATCTCATGGAATACAGGGAGAACTCGCCATTTGGATACAGAACTGGCTCAAAGGTAGAAGACAGAGGGTGGTGGTGGAGGGTTGTTTTTCAGACTGGAGGCCTGTGACCAGTGGAGTGCCACAAGGGTTGGTGCTGGGTCCTCTGATTTTCATCATTCATATAAATGATTTGGATGTTAGCATACGAGGTATAGTTAGTAAGTTTGCAGATGTATGACTATGTATGTATGACACCAAAATTGGAGGTGTAATGGACAGTGAAGAAGGTTACCTCAGGTTACAACGGGATCTTGATCAAATGGGCCAATGGGCTGAGAAATGGCAGATGGAGTTTAATTTAGATAAATGTGAGGTGCTGCATTTTGGGAAAGCAAACATTAGCAGGGCTTATACACTTAATGGTAAGGTCCTGAGGAGTGTTGCTGGACAAAGAGACCTTGGAGTGCAGGTACATAGCTTCTTGAATGTGGAGTCATAGGTAGATAGGATAGTGAAGGCGGCTTTTGGTCAGCTTGCCTTTATTATCTTGTACCATCATCTCAAACTCACCTGACTAGCCATGCATCATGCTCCAGTGATGCCCAACTCAACCTATTCTCACACAGTCCACTGCCAGGAGTTCCTTGGGATTCCTGGTGCCAGCTCAAATTTTAAAGATCAGCCATACATCAGATCAAGAGTTGACAGTCCAACATAGCCCTACGTCTTTGGTTTTATTTGCTCCAGACATTTTGGGGCTGGGGACATTGAGTTTTGCAGCAGTGACCAGGACGTCCTGATGGACAGAAGGTGCATGCAGACACTGTCGTTGAGCTTGCCCTGAGATGTTGATGACTGACGGAGATCCAGATGAGCAAGGAGTGAGCTGAAGTCACCAGGTTACTGCCCTGACTTCCACATCGGGATCACCATCGAGTTTCTCTCCAGCGGGTGGATAATGGGGAATGGCATATCAATGAGGTGAACTCACAGAGATATGCTGAGATATGCTGATGCAGTCAAGTAGCCGTCTTGTGCTCACTAGTGAACATCTCGTCTCACTGTTCAACACTTGTTTCGAAAAACGGGCATTTTGCCTTCAAAAACAGGAGGCTCCTCACTACCACTTTCATCCAATTCTTGTTTTTGCCAATGCCCATACCTTTCAGGGCTATGGACACTTCCACCTGCTATCTTTCATAGTTTAAGAAAGGAACAGGGTACAATAAAGGAAATACACAAATAAAAACAGTGAGCGCATTAAAACTACTGTAATTTTAGAACCAAAATCTGGGCCATTGTGTTTTTTCAACAATTCATGGCTAAGCTCCCTCAAGCTCAAAGAGACCTCCAGTGGTTGAGCAACATAACTACTGTGAAATATTAATTAAAAGGCAGTGCCTCACCAATAGGAACCCGTACAAAGGATTGCAATTAATACCAACGCGCATTCTGTCAGCTCCACTCGAATGTTGTTAAGCTTTTAAGGAGTTTTAAAGGATTTTAAGGAGCCCAGACTGTATGAGGGAAACATGGATTGCACAATATTAGTGGATTTAAGGTGAGTATAGAAAGAAGCATTAAAGGAGTAGGATGTTGTGTTATAAGGTTAGGGTTAATGATGACTTGCACGTAAGGTGAAATAAAACAGAGTGGGAACTGATCCCTTTTATGCCAAAACAGTAGTTTAGAACAATTGAGTTTGAAGACTGTTTTAGAGCTGTGTGAGAAATGTGTATATTATTGGTATAGTTGGAATTCGGATTTTTAAAATAAAGGCAGATGGGTTTTGATCAATTCCGTGGATTTGCTTAAAAGGTCAGAAGGTCATTTGGATCAATGACCTAAAGGCATCATTTCCATGTGATTCAGTTAAGTGTCTAGTAGGATACATGTGATATTAATGGATAAAGTGCTGATGCTGATGGGTTTATGACAGACAGAGGAAAACAAATCAGAGGCACTAGTTTAGTTTTTGACTTCAATTCAGAAGGGAGAATAATTTCGTCCTCGCAGAAGAATCGAGGTGCCAATTTGGGGAAGCCAATCACTGGAGAAGAAATCATTTTAATCTGAAGGATCCAGGCTTTTTTTATATTTTCTTGTGGGACACTGGCTTGCCAGCATTTATCATCCATCCCTAGTTGCCCCTTGAGAAGGTGGCAGTGAACACATTGTATGAATTGACCCACAAAGTTGTTAGGGTGGGAATCCCTGGATTTTGACCCAACCGCAATGAAGAAATTGTGATACATTTCCAATGTAGAATGTTGAGTGACTTGGAAGGGAACTTGCAGATGGTAGTTTTCCTTCTGCCCTTATCCTTCTAGATGGAAGGGGTCATGGCCTTGGAAGATACTATCTTAAGGATCTTTGGCAACTTTCTACAGTGCATCTGATTGATCACACATACTGCTTCTACTGCATGTTGGTCGTGAAGGGAATAGCCTCTGCTGTATCTGCTCCCAGGAGGAGCAATTCCACTCCAGGATATCCCAGATGACCTTCTACTTTAAGGACTGCAATTTCCCTTCCCATGTGGTTAACAATGCCCTCCAATGCATCTCTTCCACTTCCCGCAGCAGCCCCCTTGAACCCACCCCTCCAATCGCAACAAGAATAGAACTCCCCCCAGTCCTCACCTTCCACCCCACCAACCTCCAGGATACAGAGCATCATTCTCCACCATTTCTGCCACCTACAGTGAGACCCCCCCCCACCAGAGATATATTTTTCTCCCCACCCTTACAGGCATTCCATAGAGACCATTCCCTCCATGACTCCCTCGTTAGGTCCACGCCTCCCACCAACCCACCCTCTATTCTTAGCACATTCTCCCGCCACCACAATAAGTGTAAAACCTGCGCCCACACCTCACCCCTCACCTCCATCCAAGGCCCCAAGGGATCCTTCCACATCTGGTAGAGATTTTCCTGCACATCCAAACTCTTCATCTACTGTGTCCGTTGCTCTCGATGCAGTCTTCTCTATACTGGGGAGACAGGATGCCAACTTTCCGGGACATCACTGGGATACACGCACCAAACAACCCCACTGCCCTGTGGCAGACCACTTCAACTCCCCCTCCCACTACGCCAAGGACATGCAAGTCCTGGGCCTCCTCCATCGCTAAATCCAAGCCACCTGACGACTGGAGAAAGAACATCTCATCTTCCTGCTTGGGACCCTTCAACCACACGGCATTCACTAGTTTCCTCATCTCTCTCCTGCCCCCACCTTCTCCCAGATCCAACCCTTGAACTCAACATTGTCCTCTTGAATTGTCTCATCTGTCCATCTTCCTTCCCACCTATCCGCTACACCCTCCGCTCCGACCTATCACAATCACCCCCACCTGCATCTACCTATCACTTTCCCAGCTGCTTTCCCCCAGCCCCACCCCACCCTCCTATTTATCTCTCAGCCCCTTCCCTGCCCCCACATTCCTGATGAAGGGCTTATGCCTGATACATCGATTCTTCTGCTCCTCGGATGCTGCCTGACCTGCTGTGCTTTTCCAGTGCCACACTTTTCGACTGTGACCTCCAGCATCTGTAGTCCTCTCTATCTCCTAGTGCTTGTGCATGTGGTGTCAATCAAGTAAACCGCTTTGTCCTGGATGGTGTCAAACATCTTGAGTGTTGTTCAAACTGCACACATCCATATAAGTGGGGAGTATTCCATCACTCTCCTAACCTGTGCCTTGTAGATAATGGACAGGCTTTGGAGAGTTACTCACTGCAGTGTTCTTAGCCTCTGACCTGCTCTTGTAGCTACTGTATCTATATGGCTAGTCCAGTTGAGTTTCTGATCAATGATAACCCCCAGGATGTTGATACTGGGGCATTCAGTCATAGTAATATCATTCGAATGTCAAGGGGTGGTGTATAGATTGTCTCTAATTGGACAAAGTCAATGTGTGACATTTTTGTAGCATGAATGTTAGTTGCTATTTGTCAGCCCAAACCTGGATATTCTCCTCTTCTTGTTGTATTTGGACATGGACTGCATCATTATCTGAGGAGATGCGAATGGTGTTGAATGTGGTGCAATCATGAGCAAGCATCCCCATTTCTGATGGAGCTGAGATGGATGCGCCTAGGACACTACCCTGAGGAACTCCGACAGAAATACCTTGGAGCAGAAATGGCTGACCTCCAACAAACATAACCATTCCTACATGCTGGCTATGATTGCAACTAGTGAAGAGTTTGCCTTCTGATTCCCATTTCTTTCAGTTTTGCTGTTGTTCCTTGATCCCACAGTTGGCCAAATGTGGCCTCGATTTCAAGGGCTGTCACTCTTACCTCCCCTCATGTGACAGAGTGAGTATATATTAATTTTCAAACTATCTGAACTAAAAGGAAATTTAGGCCATCAGAATTCAACAAACAATTAATACCAGAAGACACAGAAGAAAGAAATTAAACTTTTGGAGCACCTAACTGAGATGAGTCGGTTAAGTTAGAAATTAAAGAGAGGAGTGATGGTTTTTGGTGGGATTGAGTATGTGTAAAAGGAAATGTTGGGAAATAGTTTGAAACTGTGTTTTGCTGTTCAGGTTAAAAACTTTTCTTAGTTGTCTTTTATAGATACATAGCTTTCTTTGATTTTTTTTCAATAAACTTGTGTTCTTTTGTTAAAGAATATTTGCAGCCTTGTGTATTTGCATTATAAGTTCACTGACTGACCACGATGCAACCAAATGGCAAAAATTAAAACTGATTTATCAGGATAGGTTTGCGATTCTGAACTCTGATCTGTCCAGTACTATTATCAGCTGAGATCATAACAACTATAAATTATCTGTAAATTCTGTAATGATCTCTGTCCTTTTGTGTAGGCCTGTTATATAGATGCTGTAAAGTGGAGGATCCGGTGTTGGACTGGGGTGGACAAAGTTAAAAATCACAGGTTATAGTCCAATGGGTTTATTTGGAAGATGCTGTGGTTCAGTTAAGGTGGATGCAAAAGATCCCTTAGCATTATTTGAAATGGATACTGCCATGGTCAATACTCATTCCTCATTTACCAAAAATAGAATATCCAATCATCACATCACTGTCTGTGAGATCTTGCTGTGTACAAGTTAGGAGTCATGTTACCCACATTAATAGTGATTATAATGCTTGTGGGGTGCTTTGGGCTATCCTCAGGTCCTATATGAGGCTCACTGTTTTATCTGGCATTAACCCTGTTCAATTAAAAGTACGACTTTTACTCATCTGAAACTTCCTTGGATTCGCTGAGAGACCAAATGTCTGTCTATTCAAGCCTTAAATATATTCTCATGGCAAAACAACCCTCTCTGGTAGGCAATCATATTAATTCCTGATCATCTCAGTGAAGAAATTTCTCATCTCAATCATAATAATCAGCACTTCATCCTGAAGCTGCAACCCTATTGGCTAGATCCCCCTACCAGGGAAAACCCTCACTAAGAGACAATCTAACCATTGTCTCTTAACATTCAATGGTATTATCATCAGGGAATAACCCGCTCACAACACCCTTGGATTACCATTGACCAGAACTCAACTGGACTCACCTCATAAACATAGTGACTACATGAGCAGGTCAGAGGCAAGAAATAATGCGTAACTCACTTTCTGACTCCCCAAAGCCTCTCCAACTTCTACAAGACACAAGTCAGGAGGGTAATGGAATCCTCCCCACTTGCCTGGATGGGAGCAGCTCCAACAACAATCAAGAAGTTTGACACCATTCACAATAAAGCAGCCTGTTTGATTGGCATCGCATCCACAAGCATCCGTTCCCTCTACCACTGATGCTCAGTAGCAGCAGTGTGTACACTCATGTCCCACAGGTGAATAAAAAATAGTGTCTGCTCCATCCAACCCCTACAACACTCTGAATGTATCAATGAGATTACCTCTCATCTTTTTCTGATTTCAGACAGTGCAGACACAATTTATTCAGCCTCTCATCATAGCTCAACTCTTTCATCCCAGACACCATTGAGTGAACCTTCACTGTACTGTCTCCAATGCAAGTAGAACTTTCCTTAAGACCAAAACAGTACACAATGTTCCAAGTGTGGTGTCACCAAGGCTGTGTGAATCTTGTATCCTGTGACACCAGAGTGTACCTGCACAGTTACTGCCTTTGCTGTTTGAATTCATGTATCGCTGGACATTGGAGAGCGTCTGGGAAAATTAACAAACCGTGAAACTCACAACTGATCTTGGAGGAACCTATTTGGGCAAAGTTCACAGCACAGAATCAGATAAGTTAATTGTTTTAAGTGGCCTACAGAAAGTCTGCGTGAATGAGTAGAGTGGATTCTTCCTTGATTATATGTTTTTTGAGATATGTCTCTTGATTAAACTTAAAATATAAGCCATAACTATTAATTTATCCTGGGGCTGTGTTTTGTAGAGGAATAAAACAGTGCTATTTTCTAGGTCTGTAGATTGTGAAGGAGCAAAAATGGCCTTTAGTAGAGTGATATGTGCTTCTTGTCAGATGTGGGAGTTTAAAGAGAGTTTAAGGGTTACTGCGGATTATATCTGCAATAAATGCTGTTAGTTGAAAATCATATCAGATCGAATGGATTGGTTGGAGAGACAGTTAGAAGCAATGAGGAATTTGCAACAGCAACAGTATGTGATGGATGGCAGTTATAGGAAGGGGAAAGTCTCAGATATAGTCACATAGATGGGTTAACTCCAGGAAAGGTAAGAGAGGTAAGCACCTAGTGCAGGAGTTTTCTGTGGCTACACCCATTTCAAACAAGTATGCCGTTTTGGAAAATGTAGGGGGTGATGGATTCTCAGGGGAACGTAGCACGAACAGTCAAGTTTATGGTATTAAGACTGGCTCTAATGCAACGAGGCGTACGTCAGCTTCCAAGAGATCAGCTGTGTTAGGGGATTCTCTAGTCCGAGGTACAGACAGAAGTTTCTGTGGTCAGCAGTGAAAAATCAGAAAGATGTGTTGCTTCCCTGGTGCCAGGATCAAGGATGTCTCAGAGACGATGCAGAATGTTTCAAGGGGGAGCGGGACCAGCAAGAGGTCATTGTCCACATTGGAACTAATGACATAAGAAGGGAAAAGGTTGAGATTGTGAAGGGTGATTATAGAGAGTTAGGCAGGAATTTAAAAAGGAGGTACTCAAGAGTAGTAATATCTGGAATGCTCCCGGTGATACGAGCTAGTGAGAGCAGGAATAGGAGGATAGAGCAGATGAATGCATGGCTGAGGAGCTGGTGTATGGGAGAAGGATTCACATTTTTGGATCATTGGAATCTCTTTTAGGGTAGAAGTGACCTGTACAATAAGGCCGGATTGCACCTAAATTGGAAGGGGACTAATATACAGGCAGGGAAATTTGCTAGAGCTGCTCGAGAAGATTTAAAAGGGATAGCATGACAGCTGTGCTGAGGGAGGATATTCGTGGAAATACATCCAGGGAAGTTATTTGGGTGGAATTGAGAAATAAGAAAGGGATGATCACCTTATTGGGATTGTATTATAGACCTCCTAATAGTCAGAGGGAAATTGAGAAACAAATTTGTAAGGAGATCTCAGTTATCTGTAAGAATAATAGAGTGGTTATGGTAGGGGATTTTAACCTACCAAACATCGACTGGGACTGCCATAGTGTTAAAGGTTTAGATGGAGAGGAATTTCTTAAGTGCGTGCAAGATAATTTTCTGATTCAGTATGTGGATGTACCTTCTAGAGCAGGTGCAAAACTTGACCAATTCTTGGGAAATAAGGCAGGGCAGATGACTGAGGTGTCAGTGGGGGAGCTCTTTGAGGCCAGTGACCATAATTCTATTAGATTTAAAATAGTGATGGAAAAGGATAGACCAGATCTAAATGTTGAAGTACTAAATTGGAGAATGGCCAATTTTGATGGTATTAGGCAAGGAGAGTGGCACGGTGGCTCAGTGGTTAGCACTGCTGCCTTACAGTGCCAGGGACCTGGGTTCAATTCTTGCCTCGGGTGATTATCTCTGTGGAGTTTGCACATTCTCCCCCTGTCTGCGTGGGTTTCCTCTGGGTGCTCCGGTTTCCTCCCACTTTCCAAAGATGTGCAGGTTAGGTGAATTGGCCATGCTAAGTGGCCCATGGTATTAGGTGTAGGGGAATGGATCTGGGTGGATTGCTCTTCGGAGGGTCGGTGGGGACTTGTTGGGCCGAAGGGCCTGTTTCCACACTGTAGGGAATCTAATCTAAACTTTCAAAAGCTGATTGGGTGCAGATGTTTGCAGGTAAAGGGATGGCTGAAAAATGGGAAGCCTTCAGGAATGAGATAACGAGAATCCAGAGAAAGTATATTCCTGTTAGGGTGAAAGGAAAGGCTGGTAGGTATAGGGAATGCTGGATGACTAAAAAAATTGAGGGTTTGGTTCAGAAAAAAAAGGAAATGTATGTAAGGTATAGACAGGTCCAATCGAGTGAATCCTTTTAAGAGTATAGAGGCAGTAGGAGTATATTTAAGAGGGAAATCAGGAGGGCAAAAACGGGACAGGAGATAGCTTTGGCAAATAGAGTTAAGGAGAATCCAAAGGGATTTTACAAATACATTAAGGACAAAAGGGTATCTAGGGAGACAATAGGACCCCTCAAAGATCAGCAAGGTGGCTTTTGTGTGGAGCCACAGAAAATGGGGGGAGATACTAAACAAGTATTTTGCACCAGTATTTACTGTGGAAAAGGATATGGAAGATATAGAATGTAAGGAAATAGATGGTGACACCCAGATGGTGACTCCATATTATGGAGGAGGAAGTGCTGGATGTCTTGAAATACATAAAGGTGGATAAATCCCCAGGACCTCATTAGGTGTACCCGAGAACTCTGTAGGAAGCTAGGGAAGTGATTGTGGGGTCTCTTACTGAGATATTTGTATTATCGATAGTCACAAGTGAGGTGCCAGAAGTCTGGAGATTGGCTAACGTGGTGCCACTGTTTAAGAAGGGCGGTAAGGACAAGCCAGGGAACTATAGACCAGTGACCCTGACGTTGGTGATGGGCAAGTTGTTGGAGGGAATCCTGAGGGACAGGATGTACATGTATTTGGAAAGACAAGGGCTGATTAGGGATAGTCAACATGGCTTTGTACATGGGAAATCATGTCTCACAAACTTGATTGAGTTTTTTGAAGAAGCAACAAAGAGGATTGATGAGGGCAGAGCAGTAGATGTGATCTATATGGACTTCAGTAAGATGTTCGACAAGGTTCCCCATGGGAGACTGATTAGCAAGGTTAGATCTCATGGAATACAGGGAGAACTAGCCATTTGGATACAGAACTGGCTCAAAGGTAGAAGACAGAGGATGGTGGTGGAGGGTTGTTTTTCAGACTGGAGGCCTGTGACCAGTG
>NC_057735.1:8665161-8787493 GCF_004010195.1 Chiloscyllium plagiosum
CTGAGTGGTGACCTTATAGAGGTCTATAAAATCATGAGGGGCATGGATAGGATAACTAGACAAAGTCTTTTCCCTGGGGTGGAAGAGTCCAGAATTAGAGGGCAAATGTTTAGGGTGAGAGTGGAAAGATATAAAAGAGATGTAAGGGGCAACCTTTTCACGCAGAGGGGGTACATGTATGGAAAGAGCTGCTAGAGGAAGTGGTGGAGGCTAGTACGATTGCAACATTTAAAATACATCTGGATGGGTATATGAGTAGGAAGTTTGGAGGGATATGGGCTGGGTGCTGGCAGGTGGGACTAGATTGGGTTGGGTTATTTGGTCGGCATGGATGGGTTGGACAGAAGGTTCTGTTTCCATGCTGAAAATTTCTCTGGCTCTAATTGGTTACCCTAATTCATTTCTTCCAATCATACCCTTTCCCATTATTCTGAGCTGTATGTGTGAACACTATGCTGAAAATTTCTCTGGCTCTAATTGGTTACCCTAATTCATTTCTTCCAATCATACCCTTTCCCATTATTCTGAGCTGTATGTGTGAACACTAACTGGGCTCTATCGAGTTCTGCTGTTTGTATACAAAGGGGCACTGTCTTGATAATTACTGTTGGCTTGGCAAAGACCTTATCCGATGCAGAGGGTACCGAAATAAGCATTAAAATTGACGTAAACCTTGAAACATATTTCAAGAATCAAACACTTAAGACTTACATTTACATTTTTTTTAATTCTGGTTAGTTTCAATATTTTTCATAATAATTTTTTGATATTTCTTTATTACAATACATTGATGTACATTATAGGGTTTACCCCTTATCTAAATTCCCAACCAAACAAAGTGAGCTATAAAACAATGCCTTCCCCAACACATCTTAGCAGTCACGCAATGAACAGCTTATAGTCTATGAAAAAATATCCTGCTTTGTCAAATAGGAAATGGGAACAAGACATAGTAAAGAAGCACATGAGGTTACAAATGTCATATTCTTGATCCTTTTACCTTCCCACATCCTGAGTCATTAAGTGTAAAGTTTCCCAGTACCTTCAAAATAAACCCTCCTTCAAACAGGAGGTATGATTGCTACAATCCAGTATTCCTCTCCGTGAGCTCAACTGTTGTTCAATTTACAAGGTTTGCACTGGAACAGCGGCTGTCAATGGGGATGTCAAGGGATCAGTAGAGGGAGAGGGGGAATGATGGAAGAGGTTGGTGTTTGGGATGCGAACAGACCTGGACAGTCCATAGCTTTTGAAGCTGCCCTCCCCTCATCTGAAGGTCAAGGTGTTACGGAATGAATCGAGTTACAGACGCAGGGCAATATTTAATTCTAAATATGGAGTTCAGCAAGATCATGGATCAAGACGGAGTAAACACCTTACTTAGACCTATGGTCTGAATGGTATCATTAAGGGCAGCATCTAGATTGGCAAGAAAGAGTCACAAAAACAAATAAATCAAGAGTCAATGTAACCTTCAGAAAAACAAAACTAGGCACATAGATTTTAATCAGAATAGGATTGGACTCTGTTATGGTGCCCCTATGGTCAATCCTCATTCTCCATGCTGCACAAAAAGGATTGTCACCTAAAAGCGGGCATTGGGTGGTGGTTGGCACCTACAGAACTGTAATCTGGGGGGTGGTAAGCTCTGCTGGGCTGGAGAGGGTGTAGAGAGAGCAATTTCTGCAAGTTGTTCCAGTCTACACCTCAGACTGAGCTTCAAAGGAAAGCCAGGATGCTGGAGAATTGTCCTCAGTACCACAGCATGGAAGGAGGGCCCAGATATGTTAGGTTTGAGTCAATGGCTGATCATTATTCTCTACATCCAGTCCTGCTGAGAGAGCGCCCAACTAACAGCAGTAAAGTCTGTCACGATTACAAAAGGTCCTCCAGCAATTAAGAGTTCATTTAGAGACAAAGTTCTAGAGTGGTCTCTAGTTTGATCCATTAGGGATTTTATTATCCTTAAATCTCAATCATTTCATAAGCTGAAAAAGACAGTACAATCTTTGTAATCACTGAGTGCATGGAACCTCTAACTCCCCACCATTGGTGTTCACACTGCAAATAGTTTTATAGATAGTACACTCTTGCATGGCTAAATCATGTTCAAAAGTTGGCAATTTCTACGTGACAGCCTGCTTAATGATCTGCTTTATTCAACTAAATCCTTTTGAACATTCTACGTTCACTGATGTTGATTTTGTGATTGAAGATGGTCACAATACACTTGTCACAGTAACCTGCCTGTGTACAGCTACTTCCGGGAGAAAGCGAGGAGTGAATTGAGCAATAATGAACAGGACTGCACAGTATTTTAAAACAGACCTTCTGGCTTTAGTCACTGGTTAACTGTGACAGTTTCAATGGCCTAAATTAAGAGTTTTGTTCTGTTTTACAGACAGCATCAATCACACATTGACTCAGCTTGACTTTGGTCACTCACAATTATTGCTCCCACGTGTTGACTCCACCCGCATAGCTTATATCTCACCTTCCAGTCCAGTCTCCTTCCCTGGTTCACATTTCATATCTAGATGCGCTTTTCCAGCAACACATTTTCAGCTCTGATCTCCAGCATCTGCAGTCCTTACTTCCTGCTCCTTGGATGCTGCCTGACCCGCTGCGCTTTTCCAGCAACACATTTTCAGCTCACATTTCACATCCTCACACCTCAATCTACCCTACCCTCTACCTCCCCCAGGTTTATTCCCTTGTTCTTATGTCCTATGCACATCCACATCCCAGGTCACATTCCCTTCTCACCTGTCTTGACATGCATTGGCCACATTTGTAGCACCCCCTGCCTTTAATCCTGCACAACCTCCTCGTCTGATGATGGACTTCTGGATCTTTCCATTCTGTCCCTTTACTATTTTGCTTGTACCAGCCATTAGTTGCTTTGCTTGCCCTAGTCAATCCTCAACATTGATTGCACCAGTGAAGACGCCAAGAGCACAACTGTATGAGACCAAACATTCAGTTGACTACTGGTCATGCCCATTGTATCATGGAAATAATCACCCCCTCACACCTGCACGGGACTGGAGTCTGCATTAAAGCGGTAACCTCAGGATACTCCATGTTGATCATAAATTCTCTGGCAGTGCCAGATCAGTTCACAGTTAACAGTTAACAATGACTTCATAACAGAGTGAAACCACACACAGGTATTCATGTTGGAATATGTGAACAGATCCAGATTTCAGATTTCCTTTCCAAAATTAAAATTTTTCTTTCAATTGACTCAACAATTAGTGTGACAATGTAATTTATGCTCTCATAGTGCTGAAGTATGCCAGCTTTGCAAGGATAGTGTTCAGATAGGTGAGGCAGAGTTAGTCTCTGTACATCAATACTGTGAGTATTTGAATAGTACACTCTTTTGTAGTGACTCTGGAAAGAGATCAGTATTAGATAGTTTTTTTTCCTTAATTTTACCAAGTTTCTTTATGAAATGAGGCATTTCTGACCCCAGTGGAAATCTTTTCCCAGATTGCCCAGAGTAAGACTCAGAAGTCAATGGGTGAAGCAAACAGGTTGCAAGATCATCTGATGAAAAGAGAATGTCTCCCAATCAATGAAACCTCTTGCTTAATTTGTCCACAGCTTATTCAACATCCAGGTCACGAGTAGGTCACCCTTAACTTGTTGTAGCTCTATATTGAGACTGGAGCTATACTGCAGCTGTTGAAGGAACAAGCTAATGTGTGCTGACACCAGGATATGATCTAGGTCGGACTATCAAACACTGGAACAATTTAGCATGGATGTATAACTGCAGTTACAGCTCTCCATTCCTGGTGACAAGAATTTATTTACATTGGGATTGTAAATCATTGCTCCTAGTTCATGAATCCCAACAGCCAGCACACTGAATAGCATTTTATTGTCCTCGAGTTGGCCAAGTTTTTGGGCTCGAGACAAGGTCCCTCCTCCAACAAGAGAACTTAATTTGCTGCCTCAGTATTGACCCAGTGAAAGCTCGGCACACTATAACCTCCCCTCTCCATCTGGAATTGACTCATTATACAATAAAGGAGAACCCTTATAAAATTCCTCTTCCACATCGCAAGAGAGACTCTCTTTAATGAGAATCAGGTTGCTCAATGGTGCTGACCTTCTAGAAGACCATCACAAGACTGACATTAACTCAGAGCTGATAAATAACTGCCATGTATTCTCAACTGCACCACACTCATTCCTCAACTTGACTGAAGAAGATCCCCCAAGCACATTCCAACTATCCCTGACGCTCATCAGAGCTAATGCCTTCAACAGAACTAGATTTCCTGCTGCAAACTCTGCCGCGGCTTCTAGTATTGATTTTCTGCCCAAATTTCTCCCCTTCATCCACATGACCCCAATCCTTATCCCCATCCTTGCTACCAAAAAGAGTCGGAGAACTTCTAAAAAGAGTGTGTCCAACTGGGTGCAAACTTCACAGTGGAGTACATAGGGAGCCCAATTCAGTCCTTTTCTAACTTCTGGCAACTCTACTTTCTTCTGGATTGATGGCAGTGGGAGAGCAGTTAAATGGAAAAATGTCTTAAGGAGCTTATAAGCAAAAAACTAACTGGTCACAATCATGTTATCAGTGCTGGCCTTAATAGAGAGCAGTCTGAAACCGACTGAACCAGTGCCTCCATGGAGAGATATCAGGTCGGTTGTCACATGTCAGATGGCTACACAGTGCGACCTCAGACTGACAAGACAGCCAATTGACAACAGGACTGGGCAAAGGAGAAGCTCAGTGCTTTGTAAATTCCGGCATAAACTTTTCATCTTTATACAACACATATGTACAGAGAGAAGGTTCAGAGTTATACCGTGCAACAGTTTAACCCAACTGTGATGGAAGTTTCCCATATTACATTCAGATCTCCCATTAAACAAGCTGGACTTAGCCTATTTAGCAAGTCACAGAAAAGCTCATCAACAGTCAGTCAACAAGTACTCGTTGAATTTGACACAAGCTCTGTAAAATTGAGTCTTCCTCTTAACTTTGTTTTCCATCGCTGCCATGACAACACAAGTAGCTGAAGCCATTGCTAATGAGAAGGCACACTGACGTGTATTGATAAAACGGGTTCAGCCACATTTTCGAACAGACATGAAGATTGAGCTAGTTTACACTTGACTACCAAAGCCCACATTTTTATTTTGCAGCCTCTCCCAAATAGGCTTCTCAAAATAGTCAACAAAAGAAAGTTAACAGGAAAGCAGAGATCGAGGAGGTAATATATTTGTAAATTTCTGCGTTATTCTGATGTAAATTATTCACTGAGAGAATCTGCTGATTGACACCTGCAAGAGTAACAGGTTTGGAAGAGAAGGAAAGTCAAGAAGGGTATTTATTTAGTTTTTTTGGGGGAAATAATATACTTGACCTTTGAACATGTGTTTCTGTGCCTCAAACTATTCCTTGAGATGGGTGTACAGTAAAACCTTCATGAGGCACCTACACTTTCACTGAGCACATCAATTGCTAACCCGCCTGCACACTTCGGGAGAGGGAAGGACTTCAGCTGGCTATGCAGGGTATGCAACCAAGTATAGTGTCTGAAGCAAGATCAGGATTGGCTCCGATCACTGGAAAGGGCAGGGGAAATCTCTCTGCTCTCCTTCTTCAACCATCAGCGGATAGTTGACAGTGAAAATCACACTGGCATCATGGGACTCAAATGGTGATCAGTGCCACAAGTAATTACCCACTCACTCTATCCTCATGCCCCCTGGTAAGGTCAGTGCTGGTGGGCATCAACTTTGTATGAAATGACCATTCCCCTGGTACTCCAAGATCTGCTATCAAGTCCCTGTCAGACAGTTTGCCCAACTTCCTTCTCCTGGATACCTACTGGCAAGGGAGATGATACTGAGATGAATTGTTTTTTTCAAAAAATAAAGTTATCTATCTTCTGGGGATTTAGGGCACTTCTCCTCCCTAATCGCTCACAAGCTTCTTCTTGGGGTTCTGCTTGTCATCAGCTATCAGGCCTGTTTTTGCTGCACATACCAGCTCCAAATGAGCCTCAGTCTACTCCGTGCCCTCTTCCTCTCAAAGGTACAGCAGGAATCTAATGAAAATACTTGGTCCCTCTTATGACTTTTATAAATACAGTATTAATCATTTTTAACATAAGTATTTTCCCCGGCATATAATGAGAGCGTTTATAAAGTATAAAATGCATTCATAGACTTTCCTTCTGGTCGAAACCTCAATCTTACAGTGGTAGCCCAGGTTCCTCAGAATTCATTGCTCAAACACAAAATAAAATCAGATCACGTGAAGGACTAAAACAACAAGAAGCTCCTGGATGAATATTGGGAGGTGTTGTCTTCTTTAAATATGAAGGAGTCATTCAGCCTGGTCTCCGCTGGGTGTCAGTGGCTCTTGGACAAAGGCTCCTGCTCAGTCTGAAACTCAGTCCTGTCGATGGTGTCAACGTACTACAGATAGTCTTCAGTACGTCGACCCGTGATACTTGATGGCAGCAACAGCTTGAGCTGCAAAAGAAACACGTATTAAATGGTCTTGCTGCACGGTGTAGCTGATCAGCTCTTAACTCTCCATCACTTAAGGACATTAAAATGAAGAGGAAAGAGACTCTGATGTAAATAAAATCGAGAATGCACAGACTACAAATCACTTACTTTATAACATTTAGCAACAGTGTGAAATGAAAATTTTAACCAACTCAACCTGACAACATATGATCTTTGAATAAGAATACAAAGTGCAAATTGCAATAGCCCTTTATAAATTATAAATTAAGGGGACATGTATTTTACATGTTATTCAAATGTTGAAATCATAATTCTGTAACCCTTTTGCTACTTTGTACATTTATTTTAGTGATACGTTGTGTGTTATCAGTTTTACTTCTATCCTTTGTCACAATTCAGCATTTGCGGCCCTGATGATTTGTCAACGAACATTTAAAGACCAAAGGAGGCACATCCCAGATACCAGGAGCACCGAGTACTGAGAAAGTCAACTTTGGAAGGGAGTGGATTGAGAGGGGACCTTATGCAAGACGATAAAAAGTATTTTCAAAATGAAATTATTAGTACTAGGGTTCTGAACCCATCCATTTTGGTCAGGCGTCCTACCAGAATTGGCATGTGGTTCCCCCGGGGGATCATTCTGGAGAAATGGCCTTTGTACACAGGACTCATGCGTGTGTGGGACTCTGGCAATTATGAGCTTGCAATTGCATAGTTGGGCACTGCCAGTTCCTCCAAATAAGGAAGAACAGTTATGAAGAAAGTTGAGACTGAAGAAAATTGCCCAGAAGCTCTGAGTCAACAGCTGGGGTGGGGCGAGTCCACGCTACCCCTCCAGCAGCAACTCACCCCCTACCTCAGAATGCACTTCCCATGGCCAATCCACCCTAACATGCACATTTTTGCATTGTGGGAGGAAACCAGAACACCCAGAGGAAACCCTTGTAGACATGGGGAGAATGTGCAAGCTTCATACAGACAGTCACCCAAGGCTGGGATCAAACTCACTGATCCATCATGCCACCCAGCTTGGATGGGAACATGCAGATGGTGGTGCTCCCATGTATCTGCTGCCCTTGTCCTAGATGGTCATGATTGTGGGTTTGGAAGGTGTTGTCAAAGGGGTACTAGTGAATTTCTGGTATATACTGCTGATGATGGAGGGAGTGAATGTCTGTGAATGTGGTGCCAATCGATCAGGCTGCTTCATCTTGAAATGGTGTTGAACTTCTTGAGTGTTGTTGGAGCTACCCCCATCCAGGCAAGTGGGGAGTATTCTATCACACTCTTGTCTTGTGCCTTGTGGATTTGTGGAGTCAGGTGGTGAGTTGCTCACTGCAGGATTCTAAGCCCCTGACCTGCTCTGGTAGCCACAGCACTGATATGGTGAGTCCAGCTGAGTCAATTGTAACCCCCAGATGTTGATAGTGGGAATTCAGTAACATTAACATTATTGAACATCAGGGGAGACAGTTAGATTTTCTCTTGCTGGAAATGGTCACTGCCTGGCATTGGTAAGCCATGAATACTACTTGCCATTTGTTCGCCCAAGCCTGGATATTTTCCAGATCTTGATGCATTTGGACACAGACTGCTTCTGTCTTTGAGGAATTGTGAATGAACATTGCGTAACCATCAGTGAACATCCCTATTTCTGACCTTATGATGGAGGGAAGGTCATTAATGAAGCAGCTGAAGATGGTTAGGCCTAGGACACTCCCCTGAGACACTTCTGCCAAGGTGTCCCAGTGCAGATCCTCACAGTAGTGTCCTAGGCCCAACTTACCCTAACAATTTTGAATTTTTCCATTCCTTAGTGCTCAAAGACATAAATTACATTTCTCAACCCGGTGTACATCTAAACATTACATACCTTATTCAGGTATTGATGTCATTGAAAAACTCAACTAAGGAAATGTAATAATGTGCTCGCAAATGTCATATTATCAAAATCATAAAATTGAACACCACACGACTTGTGTCACATGATCATATGACACATGATCAAATGTTAGGTGCAAGCTTTGAGAATAAAGGAAATTGGTACAAATTGAGGAAAGGCAATTAGAAATGTGACAGGCCTTCACTGCCTAAACTTTCATAGGATCTGATGTCAATCTACCCAATTTACATCAATCACTGCATGCAGCTAATGCTTAATAAGTAGACATCATACAAGTATGTCATTCTTTTAAAGTTTCAAATGATGAGTCTTTCTTTAAAAACTGCTTACTTCTTCAGACACACATTAAATGGCTTCCATCAGTAATCTGAGGTGGCAGTGAGGAGATGGGAGATGATGGTGGGTTTGAAGAACCTGGTGCACTTGAAGCTGGAACTAAATGGAATGAAAGCGTGGAATATATGAAGCAAAGATGATGGCAAAAGCATTCTTTCAAAAAAAAAATCACACCCCTAAACAAGCCCACGTGCAAAGTCCTGCATTGACAACAACCCCTTCTCCTCCTACAGTTAGCTGTGACTGAATGCAGGCTGTTGCATTCTTAGTACCTGGTCGCCATACCCATTGTTCAGAGGTTCCCCTGTGTAAGTGACTGTCATTTTGCTTCCTCTGATTTGCCTTCTCTGCAGTTTCACCAACTTAAGGATCCCCATACCGACATCAGGCCACTTACCCCTTCCAACCACCACACCCCTCCCAACCCAACTCTATGGTGCCCACTTCCACAGTGTGCCCTTTACCCCTTCCTTCCCTCACCACAGGTAGCCCACTTGCCGAACACTGCCTTGCCTCCCTCCATCTAGATATCTGTCTTTGTTTCCAATCCACGTGCAACTAGTTTTCCCCTCCTTACCCACCAACCTCCAGCAGTGCTTGACCCAGTTAAACAGGACTGCCACCACAACGCAGTCTCTTCTAATGCTGTACTGAGCATGATGGTTAAAGTAAATGTGGACTGAGTGAATGGCAATGGATTAAAAAGAAAATTGTTTTAGAAAAATAAAGCATCACTAAGTATTTAATGCCAAATGATAATTCATCCTGGAAATAAATTCATCCAAATTTAATAGCTGTCTGAGCTGAGCCACATTTGATCATGAAAAGCATTTGCATTTGGATAGTAATGGTAAGGGCACTTGATTATCTATCTCTAGGAAATACTGACACCCTCTTTGCTTGACCCATTGCTGTCTTTTGGGTGACAGTACTTTGACAATAAGAATTTAAACAGAAAAACAAGTTTTTCAGCCTAAGTTTATGCTCCATGTGTTTGTGGTGTTTGCACATTCCAGGACAACGTCCCAGGAATGCTGAAGGAACAGTCATGCATGACCAAGTCACGATGATATGTGACTTGAAGGGAAATTTAATAAACATTCACATCTACCAGAGATGGGGGAATGGGTGGAGAGCAGGATCTCAGTAATAATCATGAGAAACGTTCCAACTGCAGCTGGGGCATCGACATTGGGATCCTGTGGGAGGCCGGACCCTGATGGTGTCAAGGTCCCACGTGCTTGAGTGATCTTCCTGGGGGTAGCCAAATCCCAGGCTGTACAGGTAGAAGGACAAATCAGACTTCCTCAGACTGTGGCCATCCAGCACCTATATCAGGAACAGTGGGTGCTGCTGGGGAAGGTGGAAGACTCTAGAGGGCATCAGAAGCCTCAGGACTTCTGGTTAAAATGAAGTATGGTCAGAGCTACTGGATGATTATTATACGTGGGGTACCCTTTGATCACTTTAGGCTTAAGGAATATACCCAATTCCTTCTTGAAAATACTCAATGCTTTGTCCTGAATGACTTTTCGTGGCTGAGAATTCCACAGGCTCATCACCGTCTGGGTGAAGACAATTCTTCTCAACACCATTTTAAACGGCCTATCCCATATCTCCAGATTGTCACCCTTAATTCAGGACTCCCTGGTCATTGAAAACATCCTTCCTGTGTTAACCTGGCATGGCCTTGTTAGAAATTCTAGAGGTTTCTATGAAATCCCCGCATTCTTCTGAAGTCTGGTGAATCTTGTCCTAACCGAGGCAGTCTCTCTCTCTCTCTCCAGAAGTCAGTCCTGCCATCCCAGGAACCAGTCTGGTAAGAGGCCTTTGCTCCACCCCAATAAAGGCCTGAACTCATTCATTTCCAGAGCACAAGCAGAGCGTGACCGCATGCGTTACCTGATAAGAGCCGGCTGCGCCTGGATGCCTCTGTGGCCAGAGCACAGGAGATCTCGATCCTCTTCTCCTGCTCCTGGAGTTGGAGCTCAGGGTCTAGGTTGGCGTCGATCAGCCCTTCATTTAAGGGGATGATGTTCTGCAAGCTGACATCACACAGACCATTCACTCTGCTGTCCAAATATGCGCAGTGTCCTTCTCCCATCGTCCTTCCCGCCCAGCCCAAATCCAAATGAGCTACTCATTGCAGGAATGTCCCTTCACTGCCTTCTCCCCCATCCTGCATTGTGAACAAAAGCAGACAGCGCTGGAGACACTCAGCAGCATCTGTAGAGACAGAGTTCGGTCTGACTCTCCTTCGGAACCTCTGACAAAAGGGTCCCTAGACTCAGGATGTTAACTCTGTTTCTCTCTCTGCAGACGCTAGGACAAAGTGAGGACTGCAAAGGCTGGAGTGAAGGCCTTACACCCGAAACGTTGACTCTCCTGCTGTGCTTTTTCAGCGCCACACTTTTCATCTCTGCAGGTGCTACCAGATCTGCTGAGTTTCTCTAGCACTGCCTGTCCTTGTTTCAGATTTCCAATGGCCACAGTTTCTTGCCTTTATTGCACTGAGGACAGTTGGGCACCATGGGAAACAGTGGAAGTCACCATCTTCCTCCTGCTGTCAAAACTATTTTAAAATCACTACATTGCTCATGCAGATGATGACGCCAAATTAGATGTTGAAAACTGCTTGTCAATAGGAAAAGGGACATTCTAATTACATGGGGGAATTGAAGATTCAAAAATTATACACACACACACTTCAAACAAACCTTTGTACTGTTCTGCCTGAAGGACAGTTTTTTTTAATATCAAAAGCCATTTTCAGGAGGTGGCATTAATGGTGGTGGTAATGACGCATTTCCATCCTGAATAGATGTGATTTTGTACATTGGGGAAGACCTTTAGGCCATTTCAAATGGCTATTAAAAATCCACGTTGCTATGACTCACAGGCCAAGTAGGTGAAGGCATAACAGACTTCACAGAAACGGAGAAACTCAGAGCAGGAGAAGGCTATTTGGCCCTTTGAGCTTGTTCTATTATTCAAATGATCACGGCTGATCATCCAACACCAGTCCCTGCTTCCGCTTTCTCCCCATACACTTTGATCCCTTTACTCCTAAGAGTGTATGGAATAAGCTGCCAGAGAAAGTGGTGGAGGCTGGTACAATTACAACATTTAAAAGACATCTGGATGGGTATATGAATAGGAAGGGTTTACAGGGACCAACTGCTTGCAAATGGGACTAGAACAGTTTAGTATATCTGGTTGGCATGGATGAGTTGGACCAAGATCTGGGAATGCAAGTCAATTGTACCCTGAAGGTTGCTGCACAGGTGGATAGAGTGGTCAAGAAGACATATGATATGCTTGCATTCATCAGACGGGGTATTGAGTACAACAGCTGGTAGGTCATGTTAAAATTATACATTGGTTCGGCCGCATTTAGAATACTGTGTACAGTTCAGGGCCCCACATTACCAAAATGATGGGGACGCTTTGGAGAGGGTACAGAGAAGGTTTACAACGACGTTGCCTGGTATGGAAGGAGCTAGCTATGAAGAGACGTTGAGTAGGTTACGTTTGTTTTCATTAGGAAAAAGGAGATTGAGGCAGGACCTGATTGAGGTTTACAAAATCCTGAAGGGTATAGAAAGGTGGATACAGATAAGCTTTTTCCCAGGGTGAAGGATTCGATAATGAAAGGTCATGTTTTCAAGGTGAGAGATGAACAGTTTAAGGGGGATACACACGGCAAGTGCTTTACACAGAGGGTGGTGTGTGTCTGGAACGTGTTGCCAGCAGAGGTGGTAGAGGCAGGCAGATTCATTTAAGATGCGTCTGGATAAATGCATGAGTAGGTTGGGAGCAGAGAGATATGGATGCTTAGGAATTGGGTGACAGGTTTAGACAGTAGATTTGGATCAGTTCAGGCTTGGAGGGCCAAAGGGCCTGCTCCTGCTCCTGGGCTGTAAATTTTCTTTATTTTTCTTTGTTTCTTGTGCTGTATGACTCTATGACTATACCTAACTCTTTCATGAAAACATTCAATGTTTTGGCCTCCACAGCTTCCTGTGGCAGAGAATTCCACAGGCTCCCCACTCTTTGGGTGAAGACATTTCTCCTCATCTCAGTCCTAGATGGCCTATCGCCCATTCGAAATCTTCAGCACTGAAATTGAATTATTTTGGACTCAAAGTTAACTTTGATTCTCTCTTCATAGACCTGCTGAGTTTCTCCAGCATTTGTTTTGCTTGTAACTGACTCTAACAGTTCTCACTGTCATGGGGTCATAGTAATTTCCAGTCCTCAAGTTGGGGGCCACAGTGCGAGAGGTTTGGAAGCACTGGCCCACAGTCACATAGCAGAGGCCTAATTACTAACTCTTAGGGAATAACAATGCCCCTTACCCAGTGTTAATGCATTTAACCAGTCAAAGCTAATGTAACCCGCTATTATGTAATAACACTTCTTGTTACTCAAGTAAACGCCTTTTCTGTTGACTGATAAGTAGTTAATCCTTCACCACTGAATACAAGTCCCAGAGACTACAACAAGAAGACTGCTGGTAGCAAATCTGTCTTAAGAGGATCCCATTAGAACCAGTTGCCAACTATAGACATCTCTTACAACACCCAGGCTTTGGTAAACTCCCCCATAGTTCAGCAATTCGGTACCTGGATTTTGCGATGAGTGTTTTGATTCGTTCCACTTTCTTCTGCTTCTCTTTGAGCTCCTCTGGACTGAGAGGAAGCTCAGGTTCAATTTCAATGTATCGCTCTGGAATGAAGACTTTGTCTGGTGTGGACAACTGTACATGAGAGAATCAATCAGGACAAAAATGAGTAAACATTCACAAGCCCTGTAACGTACTTTGTACCAAGTGAACAAGTAAGCCATCCAGTACACTACCTCGTCTTGCCAATACCAAGTCTAAGGTGAGGTAGACCCAAATAATCATATTTATTGAAATGAACAAAGTCATGCAGGACCTGAACACAGCAGACAGGGAGAAACCGATTCCAATCTTTAAAAAGTGGAGATCAAGGGAACACCGATTTTGAAAAGGAGCAAATACAGCGTAATAAAATGTGTTATCACACAGCGAGTCTGGAATGAGCTGCCTGAAAATCTGATGGAGGCAGGTTCAGTGGAGACATTGTAGAGGGCACTGGATTAATACTTGAATAGAGACATGTGCAGGGTTAGGGGAAAAGGCAGATGTGTGACTCTAAGTTATAATGCTGGAGAATCAATGCATATATGATGGGCTGAATGGCCTATTCGTGCAATGATAATGATTCTGTAAAATCGGCTCTGGGGAACTGGATACGCTTTGCATGGAGTGCTGGGGTCATGGTGAAGCAAAGCATGGGTCATAGCTATCTCAGATAGTGCTGACAGTTGATGGGAAATCAGTGGGTAACCTCACTGTGACCATTTCTAAGGGCATTAATCCATTCTGCACACGCTCCATGCTTGTCAGCAGGAATCCCGTCTCTTTAATGGGGGAGACACGGCTCCAACAGCTCTAGCCTATCAAAGGGCTGGCAAACTAGCCATCCAGCTCTACTGTGCCACCAAGAGCACTGGTCACTGCCAAGACTGCAGTTGGCTGGGAGCAGGTGCTATAATCTATTGAGGTGGGGACCAGGCAGATAAGGCACAGGAAGAGTTAAGGATCGAGGTGGAGGGAGGGTTGTAACTGTGAGGGTGGTTCGATCTGTCAGAGGACCACTTGTCTGATGAAGACAGTACCCCCTCAATCCCACCAGTTTTACTGGAGCATCACTCCATTGTGGAAAGGCCACTCATATCCACCAACCAGCTTACATCCTGATGCTACAGCCTCTTCCAACCTCACAGTCCGTCCCATGAATCAGATTGAATTCCATCCTGGTTCACAGAGAATTGCAATACCACTGTTGCTGATGGATGGCGCCAAAGAGCCAAAAGTCCTCAACTTGGGCAGTGGGATCTACAAACCTGGTGTATCTGTGGCTCTCCATGGCTATTCCAAAGTTCAGCTGCACCATTCAAAGAAGAGAAGGGAATTTCTCCCTAATTTCAAGACAATAAATTAGACTTTGCACCCATATCACTAAAACATATTTTGCCGTGTTTTGTGGAAGCTTTGCTGTGTAAGGACACTGTTGCATTTGCTAACTTCACAAAATAAATCTATGGCAGAAAAGCACAGATATCCCCAGGACACGAGAAGTGATTAATAAATGCAATGTGCCCGTCGAATGCCCCATGTCAAAAAGTAATTAATTCAATTTCTGCATGCACACCACCCTCTGTTCAGTATCCTCACTTTCCCATTCCTCTAACACTTCTCCACACTCACACTGCCTTCCACCAATCGCTCGCCATCGTGCACAACTGCCCCTCCAACACTCACAACCACACACACCTCCTTGTTGATGTCCACGGAATAGTGCTCTGGCTCCACATCCATCCTCCTGAGTCGGGCAATCTCTTCCCTTGGTGTCTCCTGATAGTTTGCTGTGTGATCCCCCCTGACAGCTGCCTCCAGGTGACAGATATCGATCTCTGTGGTCTTACGCCGAGGAACCTGGATTGGATGGGGAGAAAGAGTAAATTTCAGCTCTTGTTGGAAGGTGACAGCTTTACTGACCCAAAACTTCACCGACAGAATAATCACATCATCCATTAAGAGGCTATTGATATTTTCTTTTGAGTGTGATAGGGGTTCTAATGGGACTTGTCGCAAGATGGTTTCTCTGGGTTCTAATGGCACCTGGTGCAAGGTGGTTTCTCTGCGTTCAAATGGGACTTGGCATAAGATGGTTTCTCTGGGTTCTGATGGGACCTGGCGTAAGATGATTTATCTGGGTTGAGAAGGCTGGACCTTCATTGTAACCTCAGTCAGTGCATTAACCGGACCCATCCTCTAGGTGTTACTCTGCATCACAAACCAGCCATCCAGCCAACTGAGCTAATCAACCCCTCTAAAGCTGATCATTAATAAAATGTTAAATTATATTGTTAAGATACATTAGTGAAGGACATTGGGTAATCAAGTACGTAGAACACTTATAAAGGGAGACCACTGGGACATGGGAGGCAGTAGGTAGGAATTAGACATCGGCAGTGCTATATCCTGTCAATTAACTTACACTAAAGGAAAGTATTAGCATCTAGTTTCATGCTTCACCAACTGGCTTGGGGTTGACTTAACCTGGGACAGTTTCCTGGTAGGCCATGGTTAGGGCGAAACATGCAGTGCCATACCGTGACTCTCCGAGCAATGGGCTTTGGGCTGCTCGTGCCCACAGCCATCAGCTGACCCGACGTTAGGGTTAGGCTCCGCCTTTTGGTGTTCCCTCGGAGCGACCCATTCTGGTGACGCTTCATGCGCTCCACTTGTTCCTCCACACTCATCTTGCATTTTGTGTCATTGGGGTACCCACTGCCTTTTGATTTTTCCTTTTGCAGAAAGATAAGAAATGCCCGTCATCAGGGAAAGGAGTCAGACAGCAACAAACCAGCAACAGTCACTCTCAGTAAGACCTGACACAGCCAGATAGCTTCAAGACAGGTGAAGTCTCATCTCAAAATAATTATAAGCCAGTGAAAATAATTTGTTATCTTCCTGTTATTATTGTTAACTCTATCAAGGAAGTTCAATAGGGAAACAAACAGAGAGAGGCCTTTCATAGTCTGAAACCTGTGTTGCCATTTAATTAAATCATGAACCTAACTCCATTAATCCTTCTCAAGGGCAACTAGGGATAAGCAGCAGGTGTTGGCCCAGCCAGTGAAGTCCATGACCCGCAAATGAATAAACAAACCCCACCACATCCCTTAAAATACCCCTACTGAAGCGCTACCCAAGGGGAAGAGGGTGGTAGGGAGCAGGCAAGAAATTTTCATTGTGATTGTCAGTCAAACCACCTACATACTTACTCGTGCTTGAGAGTCGTAAATCACTTTATCATTACTCCGAACAGCAAGGGAGGATGGAGACGGAGAAACCTCCTCTGGTGGTGATTTGGTTCTTGGAGGAACAACACCTACTGTAGAATCAAATGGGAATACAGGTTAGAGAGCTATGTCAATGTAGCTTTGAAGTGATCTTCTGAAGAGCATTCTAGTAACCAAACAAAACAATAATGAATTTCTAATGAGATCCTCTGCTTGTCTATAGTAACTTTGAGGAAATGTTAATAATAAATACATTAATCACTATTACAAATAGGAGGTTGACTCTTAGATGCCCATTAAATTAGCTAAGCAAGTCACTTGCTTGTATCAAACTGGTACTAAAGCTGACAAAAGGAATGAAAACCAATGGATAGTATCGTCGCACACACAAACCTGTCGACCCTCCAAGCTCCCCTTGCTGATGTCCGGGGGTTTGTGCCAAAATTGGGAGAGTTGCCTCACAGACTGGTCAAGCAAATGTCTGATATAGTCACCGGATCATACCTTACAGACAGACAATCTCTTCCAATCACCATCACCATCCCTGGGTATCTCCTGTCCCACCAGCAAGACAGACCCAGTAGAGGTGGTGGCACAATGGTAAATACTGTAGTCAGGAGGGAGTTCTCGACATCGACTCCGGACACTATGAAATCTCAGGTCAAACAGAGCAAGGACATTTCCTGCTGAATACCATTTACCATCTTCCTCTGGCTAATGAGCCCTTCATGGTGAACAATGCATGAGGGAAACACTGAGGGTGGCATGTGGGGTTTAAATGTCAACCAGCAGCACCTGTAGTGATCTAGCTGGTTGACGTTTAAACCCCACATGCTACATGGGTCCTAAAGTACATAGCCCCTCGACTGGATCCAGGGCAAATAACAAAAGAACCAACAAGAGGGAAAAACATACTCGACCTCATCCTCATCAATCCATCTTCTGTTGATTCATTTACTTATGACAGCATCAGTAAGAATGACCATTGCACAGTCCTTATGGATATAAAGTTCTGGTTTCACATTGAGGATGCCCTCCATCATGCTGTGTGGCACTACCATCGAGCTAAATGGGATAGATTTGAAACAGATCAAGCAACTCAAGGTAGGGCATCCATGAGGCTCCGTGGGCCATCAGCAGCAGCAGAACTGTATTCAGCCCCGACCTGTAACGTCATCCCCTGATCTACCATTGGCATCAAACCAGGGGATAAAGCCTGCTTCAATGAGGAGTGCAGCGTGTCATGCTACAAACAGCACCAGGCATATCTAATAAATACATTGTCACCCGGGTGAAGCTACAAAACAGGACTACTTGTGCGAGAAATAGCATAAGCAGCAAATGGTAGATAGAGCTAAGTGATCCCACAACCAACGCTGGATCAGATCTAAGGTCTGTAGCCCTGGTGCATGCAGTAATGAAAAGGTATTGACAATTAAACAAATCACTGAAGGAGATGAGCATAGCACCTCAGTGCAAAAAATAAGGTTGGTACATTTACAAACATCTTCTGCCAAAGTGCCAAATAAAGGATCTCATTTGGATAGCACCTTTAATATGAGTCACTATCCCAGAGCACTTTAAGAGGAGACCTATCAAACAAAATTTGACCCCAGGCTTCTATTGTGGTTGGTGGCCAAAGCTTTGGACAAAGCAATGGATCTTATGGAATGTTATGAAAAAAATGAGAGATATGGGGCAGCAGGGCCCTTTAGAGAAGATGGTGCAGAGCAATCCATTTGAGTATTGCAAATTGGAGAGGCCAGAATTGAGGGAGAGTAGATACAAGTGCAACATGCTGTCAATGTCATGGAGTATTTTAGGAACAATGGTAAACAAGAAGCTTTAATTAAACAGCTCCCATTATCCTGGCTGGATAATTCTGTGGATAAGGTTATTAAACGCTCAGCTGCAAAACCAAACAAGCTCAGCTTAGATTTACTACAGAGTCAAAAGTGTGGCACTGGAAAAGCACTGCAGGTCTGATATTATCCAAGCAGCAGAAGAGTTGACGTTTTGAGCATAAGTTGGAGGGTTGGATCTGGGATAAGGTGGGGGGAGGGGAACTGAGGAAACTGGTGAAATCAACATTGATCCCGTGTGGTTGGAGGGTCCCAACAGGGAAGATGAGGTGTTCTTCCTCTGGCCGTCGGGTGGTTTGGATCCTAGCTACATTCCCCCCAGCCCCACCCCCTCCCTTTTATCTCTCAGACCCCTTGGGCCCTCCCAGCCCCCAACATTCCTGATGAAGAGTTTAGCTTGAAATGTCGATTCTCCTGCTCCTCGGATGCTGCCTGACATGCTGTGATTTTCCAGCACCACACTCTTCGACTCTAATCTCCAGCATCCACAGTCCTCACTTTCTCTTGAGATGTACTACATCCCAGCACCCAAACACATGCTCCCTGAACCCAGGGAACACATCCATTTGGTCTCTCGCAGATCGTACCTTTGTTGTGTTTCTCAGCTTCCCCGTCCTGCTTGCTACCCTCGGAGTTGGTCTGCAACATCGAACGCCCTTCCTTCTTGGATCCCTCAAGACCCAGTTTCTGCAAGAAACAAAACAAAATTAAACATCAGGGCTGAGATAGCCGAGACGTGAGCTGAGGTGCCAGCCCTTGTGGACTGACTGGAGAGAAAAGGTGGGCGGTGGGGGGGACCAGGTGCCGAAAACCCTGCTCCCTCTGGAATATGCTCGATGACAGAGGGTCCCCTCCCTTGAATGAAGAGTGTAAAGAACTTGAGGTTGGGGCAGGTCAGGACGAGGCTCTCAATCCAAAGTCTAGGTGTGTGAATCCCTACTGTGGATTCTTCTCTAAAATGATAGACAGAAAAACTCTGTAAAATCCAATGAGGCAGAAAGCCTCTGTTTAAAGCTGATTGTTCAGCTAACGTGCTGGAGATCTTTCAGCGTAACTGATCCGATCAGTTAGCATTCGCACTGGTTTCACATCAAAAGGGGAGAGTTGCCTCAACCAAGTTATTCATCCTCTCTTTAAGCAAAAGGCATGTGACTTCTCTTCCTGGTAAATTCAAAGGCCATAGGATTCATGATCCCTATCGCCTTTGTGGCTACATTACATCAGAAGAGGAAAGAGACCACAATTGCCCAAGACATTCAGCAAGTGGATGAACCATTCAGACTAGAACAATCTCCGTTTCATGGTACCTGTGGGCCATGTTAGTTGTTGGAGATTGAGTATGGGAATGGCAATGCTACTCATCGCTGGCTGTCGTTTAGGTTTTTGGGAAAGGGCTAAAATAAACTCTTGATCCATTGGCCCTTGCTAGAAGTGGACATTTTCAAGACCATGTAGTTGGGCTTTGGCTATTTGACCATGAAAGCATTACTACTGGTGACAAATCCTTGTCCAGGCTCACTTGGTGACTTTGGCAAGCGACGATAAAAGATGTAAGGATTTCTTCTCCCCAACTGGACTGGACAAAAATCCATTTCCCAAAGCAGGAATGGTGACATGGTAACTGCAGCCTGACCCTGCACTAGCACAAACTCAACCAAAATCAGTCAGTAAACAATGCCCATAATTCAGCAGTAACTATCCCTTAAGTTTACCAGCCTCTGATTTGTATTATGGCTGCTACAAGATAGAGTGAAATCTGATGATCATTCAATGGAGCAAAATCCTACAAAAGATCTGTATGTCTTTGTGACCACCCTTTCCAATTTTTAAAGGCGAGCAAGTTATAAGGAAGGTTCACAGACATTGTATTGCTTTTATTCATTTTATTCTGTCCCTATCCTGGTTGGAAGTTGCACAATGGCTCAGTGGTTAGATTTGCTGCCTCACAGCACCAGGGTCCCAGGTTCAATTCTAGCCTCGGTTGACTATCTGTGTGGAGTTTGCACGTTCTCCCCATGTCTGCGTGGATTTGCTCTGGTTTCCTCCCACAATCCAAAGATATGCAGACCAGGTGAATTGGCCAAGCTAAATTTCCCATAGTGTTAGGTGCATTAGTCAGAGGGAAATGGGTCTGGGTGGGTTACTCTTCGGAGGGTCGGTGTGGACTGGTTGGGCCGAAGGGACTGTTTCCACACTGTAGGGAATCTAATCTAATCTTAATCAAAGCTCTAGATGAATAGAAATAACAGAGTTGTTTTGGATAAACTCAACAACTGCCCAGTTCCCGTGGCCACCCACCTTTAGTGACCAAAGATGATGATCCCCATAATGATTTGCTACTACTACATCTGAAATGTAGCAAACAGTGCCTGCTACAGGGACCCTGCTGCACAAATCAAAGTACAGTGAGACACTATGCCCACAGTTTTATGAATCACACATCAAATTCAAAGGGAAATACACCAAATTACAACACATTGGCTACAACAAAGAGGCATGAAATAAGGAGTTTCCAGTTATCGATTTGCGACTGACTTATTAATAAGAATTTCTGTTCACTCATCATCCTTGTTGCCTCTGATCTATGCTTAGGTCCTGACCTGACAATGCCAGATTTTTAAATCCTCATCCTTTTTTTTCCCCCAAACCTTCTATTTCCTCACCAGTCCCCTTTTCTCTGACATGCCCTACGACCCTGTAGGATCGTCGCACTCCTCCAATCCCGGCCTCTCATGCACCATCCCAATTTTCTTCCCTCTGTGCTGCAATCTTAGCCTCCATGGCTCCAGAATTCCCTCCTTCAGGAATGGGGCAGAGAGATTTAAGCTGCCCCGTTAAACCTACTGCTTTGACTAAATCTTTGCTTCTCCTGTCTGGATATTTTCTGATGTGACTGAACCTCCGTTGAAGCACCTTGGTACGTTTTACTGAGTTCAAGGAGCTTTATTAATGCAAGCTCTTGTTATTACGTTAGCATGTCTCTGCACATCTAAAAAAACTTTAAAGAGATTAGAATCATCCTGGGTCTAGTAAACCCGATTTGGGTCTCCTGTATTACAGAGACACTCATTAACTGTGCTGCAATGCACCATTGAGCCATGTCAGTACAATTGAATGAGAGTTGCTTTCAGCATTATTCCTAGCTGAAAGATTATTGTCAATGCTGCCTCATGTATTCTACTTATTTCATGCCTTGAAATCACATGAGCAGGACTAAACAGATGGGAAACCACAAGACTTGGGACTGATGTAGACAGTGGCCTGGCCAGCCACTTACTGCCGTGCCTCCTTCCATTCTCTTCATCTCCAAAGCTGTCTTCCCTTTCTCCGCCTGCTCCCAGATGTCCTCGATAGAGTAGGCCCAGAGGCTGCTCTCAGTGGGAAGAGGAGGAACTACAGGCAACGACCCTTGAGGCAGGTAGGACTGCGGAAGGGGAGGTCGTGGCGGGCGGGTCTCCTGAGACAAAGAGCGAGCAAAGCATAAAGAGTAACTGCAAAGCCAGGAAGACAGTGAGTGAGCAAGAGGAGATTAGTCTTTGGAAGGCTTCCCCTTTGAAATGAAGAAACAAGGAGGAGTTTAGGATTTTAGTGAATACAGAGGGTTGTATCTTGGTGTATCCTTTAACGTTGGTGTGCACAGCTGGAGGTGAAACCACTTCTCCATCGTTTCTCTTTCTCTCTGACAAGGTTTGAGTCATGGGGTCTCCAACACATTTGGCCCATTGAATCTGCTTCAGTCAAAAATAACCACCTAACTATTCTAAATCCCATTTTCCAGCCCTTGGCACATAGCCTTGAACGTCTTGGCATCACAAGTGCACATCTAAATAGTTCTTCAATGTAATGAGGGTTTCTGCCTCTATCATCCTTCCAGGCAGTGACTCATAAAGGTTGCTAATTCATATTGGGGGGGGGGGAACGGGGTTTGGTGTCTCGGTCACTAGGTGGTCATCTGACACTTTATGCAAGTGGTCATCATTTATATTCAGTGTAATTGGCTACTTGAATATTTGCAAAACAGTGCCAATCACAGGTTAGCACGGTGGCTCATTGGTTAGCATTGCTGCCTCACAGCACCAGGGACCTGGTTCGATTCCAGCCTCGGGTCACTGTCTGTATGGAGCTTACACATTCTCCCTGTGTCTGTGTGGGTTTCCTCCAGGTGCTCCGGTTTCCTTTCACAGTCCAAAGATGTGCAGCTTAGGTGAATTGGCCATGCTAAATTGCCCATCGTGTTCAGGGATGTGTAGGTTAGGTGCATTAGTCAGGGTTAAACATAGGATAATAGGGTAGGGGTTTGGGTGGGTTAATCTTTGGAAAGTCAGTGTGAACTTGATGGGCTGAAGGCTCTGATTCTATAAAAAACCTAAACCACATTCTATCCCTAACAGTCACCTGTCCATATACTCCTCTGGACAGTGGTCACTGGGTAGAGATCAGGAGGATACACAGGTCTTGACCCTCGGTCCCCTGGATGATTGATACTTAGACAAGCTGTGATGCTTCCCCTATTGCTTTGACACTATTCACTTCTGAGCCCAGCTGCAGTGCAGGCTACTACCCAATAGATGCTGCATGGGCTGCTTCCAAATCCCTTCTACTCTGCAGCAACATGTTTTACAAGCAGTGGCTTTGCAACATGCCAGACAACAGCACTTTTCAAACTCTTTCATGCGGGGAGTTCTTGCAAATATTGACTCACGCCCAGGACTTCGCATCCTAGCTTCTGAAAGACTGAGGAGCCAGCAAACTGAAGGGAAACTAAGGTCTCTTTGTTTCAGAGGAATACAGAAGTGGGAACAACAAAATGTACAAATGAATGGAGGCAGTCAGAAACCGACAGCTATTCCAGAACCATCTTGTGTGGCCTGATCAGTTTTTTAGTTTGGTTTTGAGCAACAGGAATTGGGTTGAGACTGTGCCCCTCCTTCCCAAATCCAGAATGATTCCATCTGGAATCCTTGTGGAAGAGAATGGGTTTCCATCTCAACTAGTTTGGGTTGTGCGTTCCCCAACTCAAGTCCCTGGAGGTGAAAGGGCAGAATGCTCAATAAAGGCCAGAGCTGCCTGTTTGTCAGTACAATATGCAATAATTGGATAACTGCCTAAAACAACATCATACAGAAACAGCAGTCAGGTGACATACCAGCACGCTGTGACAGTGGTTAGCACTGCTGCCTCAGCAGCAGGGACCCAGGTTCAATTCCATCCTCGGGTGATGGTCTGTGTGGAGTTTGCACATTCTCCCTGTGCCTGTATGGGTTTCCTCCAGGTCCTCTGGTTTCCTCCCATAGTCCAAAGGTGTGCAGGTTAGGTGAATTGGCCAAGCTAAATTCCCATAGTGTCCAGAGACTTGCAGGCTAAGTGGGTTAGCCATGGGAAATTCAGGGTTATGGGATAAGGTGAGTCTGGGTGGAATGCTCTTTGGAGGGACAGTGTGGACTTGATGGGCCAAATGGTCTGCTTCCACAATGCAGGGATTCTATAATACTGCCACCATAGGAACACTGGAGTAATTTGCCAAATTACTGATTGGAAACTAACTGGATCAGAATCCTTTCTTTTTCATCCTTCTGTCAATTTCTTTTCAAATTGTTTTATTTTCTTTCTTCTTCCTATTTTCTACTGTTTTTCAAAATTCATTCATAGGATGTGGGCATCACTAGCTAAGCCAGCATTCATTCCCCATCCCTACTGGGCAATTGAGAGTTAATTACATTGCTGTGGGTCTGGAGTCATGTGGAAGCCGCACCAGGTAAGGATGATAATTTTCTTCCCTACAGGATATTAGTGAACCAGATGGGGTTTTCTTGACCATCAATTGGTCATCAGAGGCTCACGGTGCTGCCTCACAGTGCCAGGGACCCAGGTTCAATTCCAGCCTAGGGTGACTGTCTGTGTCGAGTTTGCACGTGTGTCTGTCCCCCCACAGTCCAAAGAGGTGCAGGTTAGGTGAACTGGCCATGCTAAATTGTCCATAATTTAAAAGATAAAATGATTAAAAGTGGAAGGAACTTTAGGTTTGTGTTCAGAACAATGGTGAAAATGGGCAAACAAGAGTAGGTGGCACGGTGGCACAGTGGTTAGCACTGCTGCCTCACAGCGCCATAGACCTGGGTTCAATTCCCACCTCAGGCGACTGTCTGTGTGGAGTTTGCATATTCTCCTCATGTCTGCGTGGGTTTCCTCTGGGTGCTCCAGTTTCCTCCCACAGTCCAAAAATGTGCGGGTTAGGTGAACTGGCCATGATAAATTGCCCGCAGTGTTAGGTGAAGGGGTAAATGTAGGGGAATGGGTCTGGGTGGGTTGTGCTTTGGCCGGTTGGTGTGGACTTGTTGGGCTGAAGGGCCTGTTTCCACACTAAGTAATCTAAAAAAAAGTAGAAGATGGGACCATCAACTGCTTAAGTGTTTGGTTGGAAATTAGTACTGCAGGGTTTCTAACAATTGTTAGGTAAATATTGAACAGAGTTACTCCTCTATTGCTAGGGAAAGGGAGTATGGGGACTGGAAAGAGTGAAGGACAATTATGTTTCTGGAGGACAGAAGGTCACATTGAACAGTGGAGATATGATCACTGTTGGAATTGTGCTTGATTACTTTTATTTATTTTTAACCAACCTGCTCAGACATGTTATGGGACACTTTTGCAGCAGACAGGACTTGAACTCTGGGGCATCTGGTCCAAAGGTAGGGCATTACCACTGTGCCAAAAGGCTACCCCTTGATTGTTCTTATCAAGAATTGATCATGTTTATTTAAGCACAGATAGGATTGACGGTCAGAATCTTTTTTCCCAAAGCTGAAACATCTAATACTAGGGGGCATGCATTTAACATGAGAGGGAGGAAGTTCAAAGGAGATGTGAGGGGGAGGTTTTACACACAGAGAGTGGCAGTAGTCTGGAACGCACTGGTGGTGGAGGGAGATACAATAAGGGCATTTGAGGAACTTTTAGATAAGCACATGAATATGCAAGGAATGGAGGCGGACAGACTCAGGGCAGGCAGAAGGGATTAGGTTTTTTTGGCACAATGAAAGCCCGTTCCTGTGCTGTACGGTTCTATGTTCCCTCACGACATTAAGTTAGAGTCAAAGCCATGATCGGAAGGTGTTGGCTTGATGCTGTTAATGGGAATTTCCTAAACCTTACTTCCTTGTAATTTGAAATGGATCAGCTGGTCCCTGGGTATCATTCCATGCAGATGGTTTTGAAGCAAGTTCTGCAGAAATCATATTGGACTCAAAACATTGGCTCTGTTTCTCTTGTTACAGATGCTGCCAGAGGCGCTGTGTTTCTCCAGCACTTCCTGTTTTTATTTCAATATTTACTTGTTCCACTTGACAGCAGATACAACAGCATGACTCAACATCAGCATTTGCTCACTATAGCACAGTTAAATACAATTTGTGTTAGGTCTGATATCTCATTAATTTTGAATGCTTTGGTTAAACACCAATTACCACTGGCTGTCAGCAGAAGGGAAGGGGATCAGACCATTGGTAGCTGTGGAGCAGCTAGGATTGAAGTTGACACGAGCAATAAAAACTCATCTCTCGCACACTGGAACTATGCTCTTTCCAGGACTATACGTTTGTCACTAAAACCCCACCACAAAGACGGGTTGTTGGTTTGTCCAGCCTGAGTCAGGACTTACATTGCTTACCTCCTTGGCTGTCTGCTGAGCGGACACCTGTGACTCGGAGATGGGGGAGAAGGGGCTCAGTGGACTGGTGAGGCTGGTGGTGCTCAGAGGGCTGGCAGGACTGTTTGAGTTGAAGGTGCCCACTTGGGCACTTGTCACTGTGAAAAGAAAAAGATCGAGATTCGAGAAAGAAACTAGCCATTCATTTTCTGTGCATCACCCACTGTTTATAGAATCTATTCAATCTTCCATATATCTGGACACGCGATGCATATAGCTCAACCCATAACGACCCAAAATCACCACAATCCGTTATCATGAGAAGTTTACAAAGAGTTGACTGTAGTTGGCTTTTCCGTAAGATGGGGAATTTCAAGACTGGGGGCACATTTTGAAGGTGAGATAAATTTAAGAAACAATTTTTTCACACAGAGGGTGGCTTGAGTGTGGAATGAACTTCCTGAGGAAGTGGTGGATGCGGGTACAATTACAACGTTTAAGAGACATTTGGATGTATACATGAATAGGAAAAGTTTGGAGGACAATAGGCCCACAGCAGACAAGTAGGACAACTTTAGTTTGGGATTATGTTCAGCATTGCCTGGTTGGACCGAAGAGTCAGTTTCTGTGCTGTGTGACTCTATGACTCAATGAAATCAATACATGAAGATGGAAGACTACATTTTCTGTGTTGACCCTGTGTGGACAGTTAATGTGCTTTTGTCACAGATTCATTATATAGAGTCTATAGCAATGGCAGAGGTAGTGTATGGCCCAAAGCACTGTGAACACTATTTGTTTTGCAATGTATCATACTAGCATAGAGAGTATACAGCACAGAAGAGGCTGTTCGGCCATTCAAATCTATGCCAACCTACTTTCAACCACTTAACTCACAGCTTTGAATGTTATGTCATTTCGAGTGCTCAACCACATACGTTTTAAAGGTTGTGAGGTTGCCCCTCTCTCTTGCTCTCCCTCGGAGCAGTTCCAGATTCCCACCACTCTGAGTGAAAATGGTTTTCCTCAAATCTCCTCTAAACCTCCTGCCCTTCACCTTCACCTCCCAACCTCAAACACATTAAAGTATTGAGACTTGCATTTATACAGGGTCTTCACAAACACAGGGTGTCCCACGGTGGTGCCACACACACACACACACCTCCGTGTCACTTCAGAGATAAGGCCAGGACATGAGGGAGAACCTCACTGCTCTGCTTCCCATTCTGTCCTGGCATCTTTGCTGTCTGGCTGAGTTGGCACAATGACATAAAGTCTCACCCGAAAGACAGAACGACCAACACTGCAGCACTCCCTCACTATGGCACTGGGAATGTCAGCCTAGATTACGTGTTCAACACTTAGAGTGGAACTTGAACTGACTCCAGGTGCTACCACTGATCTGAGGTTGGCACCTTTGAATTCCTGAAAGCAGTAATTCAGGTCTTGTCAGGAGAACTGTGCAGAGTGTTACTAATGAATTATCCCAGTACAGAACTTGATGAATAGGATGGTTTATCCTGAAATCAGGCTGAAGTGAACACGCTGTACATACTTTTGGAAGCAAGTCGGTAACTGGGATTCCACTTTTCGTGATGACCCACATCGAGTTCACATTTCACCAGCACACTGCCCTGCACTGTCTGCCCACAATGGTAATGTCCCATCTACCAGGGCCAGGGAGAGAAATTGCAGACCCTCGTGTTGTTCTTGGTCAAGGCATAATCTTAGAGTATTAAGACACAATTAAAGAGGAACTTCTTCTCTCAGAAGGAAGTAAGTCTGTGGCAGTCATTACTGTCAAGCCTGGGTCATTAAATACATTCAAATCTGAGACAGGTAGATTTTTAATCAGGAAGGGAATCAAGAGTTATGGAGAAAACACAGGAAAATGGAGATGAGGATCGTTGGATCAGCCATGATGTCATTGAATGGCAGAGCAGACTCAATGGGCTGAATGGACTATTTCTGCTCTGAGGTCTAATGGTCTGGGCCCCCAGACCCAAGCATAGTGGTCCTTCCCTCCTAACCCGGGTACAGAGCCCTTCTGGAGCCTCAGTCCTCGAGCTGTGAGATATCTTGCCATGCTGGCCCCTGATGCCCACCCCCTGCCCACACGCTGGGAATTGCCATACCGTGCTGTTTAAGGGGCTCCGTTGAAATTCGGTCGGGATAAGACTTCCGTAGTCCCTCCATGACATCTTGGATTTTCCACAGCTCCTTCTGAATGTGCTTGTGCCCCACCTCATCCTGTAAAACGATCATAAACCCGGGTCAGACTCATTTCCTACACATTGACTGAAATCACACCCTCGATTAGCTTCCTCCACAGGAGCGGAAAGTGCTATGAAGCGAAATTCAAAATCATTTAGAGGTGTGATTGCACAGTTACAGTTGACTTTATCTTGATGAATTAGGATGGGCGAGAAGATTTAATGGGCTAACCTCACACCTAGTCCTCTCCTATGTTTCCTTGATGTGGATGATTATTGATTATTTTTACCAGATTACCTTTGCTTATGAGTTTATGGCAGTGTTACCTGCATTCCCATGGGGCTGTTCAGCTGCTCCCATAAGTCATTGTGAATGATGGACAGCTCCATTTTGAGGGCATCGCACTCCATCTTTGTGTTTGCAAAGGCCTAAAATGCATGCAACGCACAAAGCAGGACCAGAATACAAGTCAATACTATTTCCTTGTGAAAAATCTCAACGCGTCATGAAAGAAACAAGTACATTCCATAACTAATGGGGTGCTTTTACATCCATAATTGGTGACCAACTTCATAGACATTGTCAGTGATAAGCCATGACTATGGTAATAAACAGGGACTCAAGGCCTTGGAGGTGGAGCTTGCTTGCTACTGAAATGGCTCAGCATTGCTTATACTCTGTTGCTAACCGCGCAAATGCAGTCTGGTTCACCTGTTGTGGGGGCAGCTACGTTTGTCTTGCTTTTAAAGCTGTTGAAGCACTCTTGCCCGGGCCAGTCTCTGTTCCGAATTTGCTTCCATCAACCGGGCAAGGTACGAACACAGAGCAACATGCTGGCATAATCTAGCGAAGACAAGCTCCTTTCCAGCACACTCGATTAGACAAAGTGCTGAACTCCCAAGACTGCCAAGACAGTCAAGCCGCGCGGGTCAAACATAATTGCGGCCCCACCCCCACCCCTAGCCCTCCGCCGCCCCACCTCCACCCCTCGTAACCTCGCGGTAACTCAGCTCCCATACCGTGGTTGCTTGCGAGAGCTCCCCACGAATGTTGATCAACTGATTCTGCAGAGATTCTTTTTTCTGTACGAGTTGCTCAGTGTAACCTGGCTGGTTAGGGTACATCTCCATCTCCCGATGGGTTTTCTCCAAGGCACTTTCCAGGGATTCCTGGAGTATGGAAGGAACAGCCAAGGAAACCCTTTGAATCAGGTTCAACCACCATTAAAAACAAAACAGACACTCGTTCTTCTCTATAGCTGAGGGAACAGATGGGAACATTGAGGAACCTCAACAGTAGAAAGGACAAAGACTGAATAAACGTGCTGTGGCTAAGTGCAGGTTCTGTCCTGAATGCAAGTGAGTGGGTCACCCCCACAGCCTCCTCCCCACCCATCAATCAACCCAGAAACCATCCTCATTTGTACCATGGAATTATTCTCCACTCACAGAATAATCCTACTTTTATCAAGAGTGTTTGGGGTGACTGCAGTCACACGTGTGCTATTTGCTAGAGTACATAAAAACTCTACCTTGTTTAAAATAGGGAATCCATCTGAAGCTGAGAAAGCAAGAAAAGAGGGAAAGAGGATAGAGAGAGAGAAGAGTCAAGAGAGAAGGAGAGATGCATAGAGAGGAAGAGAGAGATAAAGAGAGGAGGACAGAGAAAGAGTCAGAGAGATAGAGACGGAGAGAGTAGAGATATCATGGACAAAATGGCACATAAATAGTTAATATTCAGATCCAGTTTACAACGCAGCTCAACACAGCTGACATGACTGCTTGTCATCTTTGATCCTTCAAGGCAAAACAGTCTACAACTACAATAAATGTAAAATATATTGCTGCTCATGTTCATTTCTCAAACCTTAGAAGTATTTATGTTAACAATGTCTGAAGTCAACCTACAAGGTGTCCACAATCTAGCCAGTTGTCCAAGTACGATTCAACTCTGGACATGTTGCAAGTTACCAAAGCTTTTGACCAGAAAAGGCACAATGAACAATGTGGACAAAGGGCCCTCCTCTAGCGATGCTCCAAGAAAGCGGACATGAGGAAACGATCCAGGGAGCTAGGAAACATTAAGGTACCTTCTCCTTCCGAAGCTGCAGGACCCATTTCTCCTGCTCCCGCTGGTTCTTGCTCTGCTCACAAAGTCGGCCCAGCAGTTTCTGTTTCCCAAAAACATAAGGAAAATGGTGTCAATGTTCGGGCGGACTTCTGACGGAGAGTGCAATAAGGCAAACATTTGCAAATCTTGCAGGCATCAGATGTAATTAATTAACACTGTGCTACCTCTCTAAATTCATCCACAGAAATGGCTCCTGCTGCAAATGATTAGATTGTGTGAACATGAATAATGTTACAGTCATTGCTGCTCGTCGGATGCTGCCTGAATTGTGCTCTTCCAGCACCACTGATCCAGAATCTGGTTTCCAGCATCTGGAGTCATTGTTTTTACCTAATGTTACAGTCATTCTATTGTTATGGTTAATCATAAACATGTGGAGGGTAGGGACTGATTAAGAATCTTGAACACCAAAAAAAGAGTGTTCTCATCAATACCTGGTTGCAATACAGCTCCACGCTCCAGATCTTTGGGTACTGGTTGTGGACGAGGAAACCTTGTCAAGGTGGCCACTATCACTTCTAGGTACTGGGTTGTGGAGGAAGTCATTAGAAGTGACTGGCTACCTGGCAAGGGAGCACACTTTCCACCACTGGTGGGCACCACACGGGCTGGGAGTTTCTAATCTCCTTTCAAAACCAAATTTTAATTTAATTAGGTAAGTTTCCTTTAGAATTTCATCTTTATTTAAGGGGCTGTGAACTAATTAATTTGGTTCATTAGGTATTAGCTTTCTCAAAAGTGTGCATAAAGAGATAGCTGCTACCGTGGGACTTTGATAGGTAGAAGGTGGAGATATTTGATAGGAGTTAAACATAGTTCTTCGAACTAAAGGGATCAAAGGATATGGGGAACAGGGAACTGAGTTGGATGATCAGTCATGATCATACTGAATGGTGGAGCAGGCTCGATGGGCTGAATGGCCTCTTCCTGCTCCTATATTCTATGTTTCCATGTTTCTATCTGCAATGCTGCATTCTGTGAACAAATCTTCACCAAGAAAATAATTGGTGTCTCGGTTTATACTACCAGCTTGCTTAGATCCATTTAACAACAGATTGTTTGTCGGTAACTTCAGCATGAGTCATTGAGATTTTGATCGCCAATTCATCACCAGATACTGTTCAGAGGAAAAGAGGCAAGATTCCCCACCCCCCTGCTCCTGCCTCACAGGAGAAATAACACGCAATGCTGGGGATACACTTGCGAATCTCAGGATAGTGGTACCCTCCATCGCTCAACATGTTCTCAACTTTTGTAGGCACTTGTTCAGATATAGGTTCATTTCAATGGTCTACGTTCACCCCAAAATGGTCAGTCCTCCAAAAGCGAGCAAAGAGTGGCAGCAAGCCATTCGGCTGTGGAGGCATCATCATTGAGCCAAATGCACCAAAGGCTGCCCAATTTTCTTCATTGTCCAAAAACGGGATCGTCAGCTTAAAGAAACAAAAGCCAAAAACCCAGCTAATCACCCAACCCTGTCCCTGCCAAACCTCACCATCGCCTTTGCGCCAAAGCCCCACGCTGAGCCCTTCTCATCTCCTGGAGTTCACTTTTCATGAACATTACATCTTGGAAAGATCCAATCACACACTGAGCAGTATATCAACCAACTGAGACATCTGGAGATCATAACATTTTGATATTATGTAGGATAGGAAGGAAAACATGAAATCCCAATGATTTCTTCCTGCTTTCTCTGTGGGGTGTAATTTTCCCCCATGTCCAGCTACAAATGTTGGGGGACAGTGGACATGAATCCCACACCCACACCCTCCCAAGAAGGTCTAGTCTTTGTTCTGATTGGACATTATTCTTCCTCTTTCCCAGGTTTCAAGTTGTGCAATTACTCTACTCCCCCCCCCCCCCCCCCCCGCCCCAGTGAACCCTTTGGTACCAACAGAATCCCTCGGACATGGTTTAAGATGGCAAGTTGCTGCCAATAGGATATCAACAGCTTAATACAAGACCAAAACCGTACAGAGTGAGTTAGCCTGTCGAGCCATGTCAGAGTCCAGCATTGTGGAAATAATCTTACTGAGGACACTGGTAAATAAATGTGCAACTTACATCAATCTCCACTTCATCGACTTTGTAATGCTCCAGTGGGTCCTGGAATCTGTCCTGGTATGGAACCTGCAAACACCAGGAATTGTTAAAGATTCTGACCTTGCTGTCTGGAGCGCACATTCATCAGGATGTTGACTGCATTGTACTCAGTCAATTTACAGCTGCCAATTCTGGATTGTTTTATACTTTAAGTCACTGGATACTGCTCCCTCACTTACCGCTGCTATGATTGTTGGTATCAGTAGCAAGCCAATTCCCCTGTCTCATGCTCTACAATCTAACAGGGCCATCAAAACTACAGTCTGTTCTGATAGAACATGATAGTTCCATTTCTGTGTGTTATAAGAAAATCGTGAAATAGCAGCACCATTTAGATCAATGGAACCTGAATCATGTTATAACAAATACATGTAAGGAACATTCACCTTCGACATGTAATGGTCTAAATTATTCAATCGCGTTATAGCCAATTCACAGTGAAGAAATGCTAGCTATAGCAGAACCGACTGTACAATCAAACTAAGAGCGACGCGCGGTCACAGTTAGAAAGGATCATCGCTTGATTCAAATCAGAAGAAACACACTCCACTCTCTGGCCTTGATTATTAGTGACTGACCCTAACTGCTTCTATACGGCTGTCTAATTCACTCTGATTGTGCAGAATCCTAACATCCCAGAGTGCCTTCTGATTACAACGTGAGAAACAGGGACAAACAGGTGGCCATTCAGCCCTTTGAGCTTGATCTGCAATTTAACAAAACCCTGGCTGGCCTGCCACCAATTGTCCACAGTATCTGAATATCTATTGCGAAACAAATCTTCGCAAAACCAAAGATTGCAGGACAGTTTATGGCCGATAGTTGAGCATCCACAGGTAAGATGATTCCAAACATTCGCAATCATTTGAATGAAGACATTTCTCCTGAACGTGCAACCACTTATTCCGAGACTGAGACCGCTCTTGCTCTAAACTGCTAAATTAATGGAAATATTCTCCCACCCTGTCACGTTTCTTAAGAATTGTCTATATTGTTTTGTGGGAGATTGATTTTAAACTGCAAAACCAGCGAATGTCTACTCAAACAAAAACAGAAATTGCTGGAAAAGCTCAGCAGGTCTGGCAGCGTCAGTGAAAGACCAACTGAGTTAATGTTTCAAGTCCAGTGACCCTGAGAGAGTCATACAGCACAGAAACAGACCCTTTGGTCCAACCAGAGTAAGTGAGGACTGAAGATGTTGGAGATCAGATGTTGGGTATAAGGTGAAGGGCTTATACCCAAAAAGTCGATTCTCCTGCCCCTCGGATGCTGCCTACCTGCTGTACTTTTCCAGCGCCACACTCTTGCCTTCGGTCCAACCAGTCCTTGCCGAACATAATCCCAAACTAAACTAGTCCCACTTGCCTGCACTTGGCCTATATCCCTCCAAACACTTCTTATTCATGTACTTATCTAAATGTCATAAATGTTGTAGCTGTACCTGCATCCACCACTTCCTCTGGACATTCATTCCAGCCACGAACCACTCTCTGCGTAAAAAACCTGCCCCTCATGTCACTTTTAAAACTTTCTCCTCTCACTTAAAAATGTCACCTAGTCTTGAAATCCTCCACCCTAGGGAAAAGATACCTGCCATTCACCTTATCTGTACCCCTCATTATTTTATAAACCTCTATAATGTCACCTCTCAACATTTGACACTCCAGTGAAAAAAGTCCCAGCCTACCCAGCCTCTCCTTCTAACTCAAACTCTCCATTCCCAGCAACACCCTGGTAAATCTCTTCTGAACCCTCTCCAGCTTAATAATATCCTTCCTATAAGTGGGAGACCAGAACTGGATACAGTACTCAGACCCTTCTTCAAGAACTTTTTGCCGAGAGGTGCGAGGGAGGAGCGAAGGACCGCTGGGGAGGTGAGTAAAAAACATTATTTGAGCAGAGCAGTGAGGAGAGAGGGTGAGAGAAATGAGGGCTGCCGGAAAGTTTTTAAGTGGGTGAGATCCTGCAGAAAGTGGCAGGTGAGAGACACTTCACATGTCTCTGCTGACTACATCTACGGGAAGTGCATCCAACTCCAGCTCCTTGAAAACCAAGTTAGGGAACTGGAGCTGGAGCTGGATGAACTACGGATTATCCGGGGGGCTGATGGAGAAATTGAGAGGATGTACAGGGAGGTGGTCACTCCCCAGACACAGGATAAGGACACCTGGGTTACAGTCAGGGGGAGGAAAGGGAACCGAAGGTCAGAGCAGGGATCCCCTGTGGCCGATCCCCTCAGCAATAAGTATACCGTTTTGGTACTGCTGATGAGGACTTCCTACCAGGGGAAAGCCATAGTTGTCAGGTCTCTGGCACTGAGCCTGGCACTGTGGCTCAGAAGGGAAGGGGGAGAATAGAAAAGCGCTAGTAATAGGGGACTCAATAGTTAGATGGATAGACAGGAGATTTTGTGGTCAGGAATGGAACTCCGGGAAGGTATGTTGCATCTCCGGTGCCAGGGTCCGGGATGTCGCCGATCGGGTTTACAGGATTCTGAAGGGGGAGGGTGAGCAGCCAGAAATCGTGGTACATATTGGCACCAATGATACAGCCAAGAAAGGGATTGAGAATCTGAAAAGTGACTACAGAGAGTTAGGATGGAAGCTGAAGAGCAGGACGAGTAGAGTAGAGATCTCAGGCTTGCTACTGGTACCAAGAGATAGTGAGGTGAGGAACAGTCAGCGAATGCAGCTTAACACGTGGCTGCGAGGCTAGTGCAGGAGGGAGGGCTTTGGATACCTAGACCATCGGGATACCTTCTGGGGTAGGTATGATCTGTACATGAAGGACGGGTTGCACCTGAACTGGAGGGGCACAAATGTCCTGGGTGGGAGATTTTCTCGTGTGGTTCAGGAGGGTTTAAACTAGTTTGCCAAGGGGGTGGGAATCAGAGCCACATATCTGAGAGGGGTCAGTTGCAGATGGGACAGTAACAGGATGTAGCAAATCTTTCGGGAAGGTTTCTCACGCGATGAAACAAAGGAATCAGTTCAAGTGTGTCTGCTTTAACGCAAGGAGTGTCAGAAATAAGAGTGATCAACTTAGAGCATGGATCAGTACTTGGGGCTATGATGTTGTGACCGTAATGGAGACGTGGGTTTCACAGGGGCAGGAATGGTTGCTAGATGTTCCAGGGTTTAGAACGTTTAAAAAGAACAGGGAGGGTGGAAAAAGAGGAGGGGGTGTAGCATTGCTAATTAGAAAGTGCATCACAGCAACAGAAAGGAAGGTTGTTGAGGAAGGTTTCTCTACTGAGTCAATATGGATGGGAGTTAGGAACAGCAAGGGAGCAACCGCCTCATTAGGGGTTTTCTACAGACTCCCTAATAGCAGTAGAGAGTTTGAAGATCTCATAGGCGAGCAGATTTTGGAAAAATGCAGATGTAGCAGGGTTGTTGTAATGGGTGATTTCAATTTTCCCAATATTTACTGGAACCTCCTTAGTGCAGGTGGTTTGGATGGAGCTGTTTTTGTCAGGTGTGTTCAGGAGGGTTTCCTTACTCAGTATGTAGACAGACCAACCAGGGGAGAGGCTGTTTTGGATTTGGTGCTTGGCAACGAGCCAGGACAGGTGTCAGATCTCGCGGTAGAAGAGCACTTTGGTGACAGTGACCACAACCGCCTTATATTTAGTATAGCCTTCGAGAGGGAAAGGAACAGTTACCGAGGGAAGATATTTAATTGGGAAAAAGGAAATTATGACGCTATCGTTCCTCTGAGACATGTACAAAGGGGTAAGATTAAGGAACCTTGGATGATGAGAACAGAGGAGCTTTTCGTTAAAAGAAAGAAGGCAGCTTACGTAAGGTGGAGGGAGCAAGGATCTAGCACAGCTTTAGTGGATTACAGGCTCGCTAGAAAGGAGCTCAGAAATGGACTGAGGAGAGCCAGGAGGGGGCACGAAAAAAGGCTTGGCAAGAAGGATTAGGGAGAATCCAAAGGCGCTTTACTCATACGTGAAGAATAAGAGAATGATCAGGGAGAAGGTAGGGCTGATCAGGGATAGCGTAGGGAACTTGTGCGTGGAGTCTCAGCAGATAGGGGAAGCCCTAAATGAGTTTTTTTGCTTTGGTTTTCACTAAGGAAAGAGATCTTGTTGAAAATGAGAACTTTGAGGAGCTGGGATACAGGCTTGACCAGATCAAGATTGATGAAGTTGATGGGATCGAAATTTTGGCAAACATTAAGATTGTTAAGTCCCTAGGGCCAGACCGGATTTATTGTAGGCTGCTCTAGGAAGCAAGAAAGGAGGTTGCTAAGCCGCTGGTGAAGATCTTTGCCTCCTCACACTCCACAGGAGTCATACCGGAGAATTGGAAGGAGACGAATGTTGTTCCTCTTTTCAAGAAGGGGAATAGGGAAATCCTTGGCAATTACAGACCAGTCAGTCTTACGTCTGTGGTCAGCAAAGTTGTGGAAAGACTTCTGAGGGACAGGATTTATGACTATTTGGCAAAGCATAGCGTTATTAAAGTCAGTCAGCATGGCTTTGTGAGGGGCAAGTCATGCCTCACAAATCCTATTGAGTTCTTTGAGGAGGTGACAAGACAGATTGACGACAGTCAAGCAGTGGATGTGGTGTATATGGACTTCAGCAAGGCATTTGATAAGGTTCTCCATGGTAGGCTAATTCATAAAGTCAGGAGGTATGGGATACATGGAGATTTGGCTATCTGTATTCAGAATTAGTTGGCTGACAGAAGGCAGAAAGTGGTTGTAGATGGAAAGTATTCTGCCTGGAGGTCAGTGCTGAGTGGGGTCCTACAGGGCTATGTTATTGGGCCTCTGCTCTTTGTAGTTTTAATAATTAACTTCGTTGAGGAGGTTGAGGGGTGGCTTAGTAACTTTGCAAATGACACAAAGGTTGGAGGTACCGCTGATAGTATCAAGGGCTATTGCAGGCTGCAGCGCGACATCGACAGGATGCAGAGCTGGGCTGAGAAATGGCAAATAGAGTTCAACCTGGATAAATGGGAAGTGATGCATTTTGGAAGGTTGAACCTGAATGCTGAATATAGGATTAAAGACTGGATTCTTGGCAGTGTGGAGGAACAGAAGGATCTGGGTGTGCAAGTGCATAGCTCCCTCAAAGTTGCCACCCAAGTGGATAGGGTTGTTGAGAAAGCATACGGCGTTTTGGCTTTCATTATCAGGAGGATCGGGTTTAAGAGCTGCAAGGTTTTGCTACAGTTCTACCTGTCCCTGGTGAGACCACACTTGGAATATTGTGTCCAGTTCTGGTTGTCCTACTATGGGAAAGATACAGAGGGTTTGGAGAAGGTGCAAAGAAGGTTTACCAGGATGCTGCCTGGACTGGAGAGCTTGTCTTATGAAGAAAGGTTGACTAAGCTTGGTCTTTTCTCTCTGGAGAGAAGGAGGAAGAGAGGAGACTTGATCAAGGTGTACAAGATAATGAGAGGAATAGATAGAATCGATAGCCAGAGACTTTTCCCCAGGGCAGGATGGACTGGTACGAGGGGCCATAGTTTTAAGATATTAGGAGAAAGATATAGAGGGGACGTCAGAAAAAGGTTCTTTAAGCAGAGAGTTGTGAATGCATGGAATACGTTGCCAGCGGTGGTGGTAGAAGCAGAGTCATAAGGGACATATAAGCGACTGCTGGACATGCACATGGATAGCAGTGAATTGAGCGTGTGTAGGTTAAGTTATTTTATTTTACATTAGGATTAATCCTTGGCACAACATCGTGGGCCAAAGGACCTGTTCTGTGCTTTACTTTTCTACGTTCTATGTTCTATGTTGTGTAACTTCTTCAATCCCCTATCAGTCTAGCAAGCCAATGGGTTCACTCACTGCCGTTCTGTCAATCTTAATGCACCACTTCCTTTCTCGTGTTGCTTTCATTGCAGAGAATTATAATGGACTGTCTCTTGTCATTCCCTCCAGTAACAACTGTAGACAATTCCAATAGATCAAGTGTTCTATCATCAGCTTGTACTTGTCAGTACAGAAACTGCCTGAAACAAACTCCTCACTCTTTACATCGAAGTCCCCATCCAACTGAACAATCCCTTATTCAGAGAGAAGGAACAGCAATTACTGTGTTATTACTCATATACTACACAGGCCTTTTATCACATTTGCAAACATCTGTACAATGCTTGTCTTTGTTCAGTATTTTCTGCTATCTGCCATTCGATGGACCTGCCAAGTGGATAGGTAAATAGCTTGTGAACTGAAAATCATCAATTAATCCCAGTTTAGGTACATAATGACTTAGGGATAATCGGAACGACTTATTCACAAGTCACCTATTTAAGCAAATCCTAAAACTGTCACATCTGTTAATATGCCCCAAATACACAATTACCTAAGTGACTGCCCAACCTTAAGAAATTAAACCCAGTTGGTGACCTACATTTAACCCCAAGTTCTACACAATTAACTAATCTTCAATCCACATTCATCCCAAGAGGCTGATAGTAATAATGGTGATTTCAGTGGATGAAGCGAACTTTTGATATGGCTATTGAGCTGTTTCAAATATAATACTTTAAATATGCAAGCTTGTCTCATAACATAAATCGTATTCAAAAATTAGCAGGAACAAACTCGGGACAAAACTGAGAGGAATCACTCCCATCTATGATCCTACTCTGGATTTTCATTTCCACATGTCTGAGGCAAGCTATCTTGCAAAATCATCTGAATTTCATAGTTTTTTTCCTGAACAAAGTCTGCTAAGTAACACATATTACACAAACACACACATGTTCATGTCAGTAAAATTTAGATTCTCACATGTTTATTTCTTGAATTCATAACTTGAACAGTATATTGCAGTCACCACACTGAGCAGTGTGTTGTAGCGAAGCAGTTATGGTCAATGTGATGAAAACTCTTCAATGAGCAGCTCATAATAGAAGCTGAGTGTTCTCGGTAAGTTATATAAAGTCTCCAACTGTTGTAATCACTTGATTAGAAACATATATTCATCTCTTTTCCTGCCTGCTACGAGATCCTGGACTGCTAATCCCCAGGACATAACACAACTGTGCGTTGAAGTCAAGCCGGATAATAGGATTCCACAATTTTGAAAAATTACTGCAGAATGGTTACGGCACAGGAGAAGACCATTTGGCCTATTGCATTAGTAGTGGCTCTCCAAAGGAGCAACTGACTTAGTGTCACTTCCTTGCCTTCTCCCCATAATCCAGCACATTCTTCCATTTCAGATAACAATCCAATCGCCTCTTGAAAGCTTTGATTGAACCTTCCTCCACCACACTAGCCTTCCGAGGAGCAGAAGGTTTTGAGCAGATGTAAGAAAAGACATTCTCACCCAGAGGGCGGCGGGGAATCTGGAAGTCACTGCTTGTAAAGGGTGATAGAGGCAGAAATCCTCAAAACATTTTAAAAGTGTTTCAATGTTCGCTTGTGAAGCCAATGCATACAAGGCTATGGGCCAAATGTTGGAAAATGGAATTAGAATAGTTAGGTGTTTGGTTTTGACACAATGGTCTTTTCCTATGCTGTAGATCTCTCGGAGTCTGTGACACTCTGAGATAGCACGTTGCAGATTCCAACCTCTCATTGGATGATGAGGTTGTCATGTTGCCATTGTTTCTTTTGTCAGTCTGGTTCACTAATGTCCTTTATGGACAGAAATGGCCATCTTTACCTGGTCAGGACTACATGTGACACCAGACCCACAGCAATGTGGTTAACTCTCAACTGCCCTCTGGGCAATTAGGAATGGGCAATAAATGCTGGACTAGGCAGTGATGACCTCATCCCTTGAATGAATAATCAACTTAGATTTGTACCTTGTTGTCCTCAATCTTTTCACCAATAGGAACAACTTCTCGACTGACTCCCTCATGGTTTTGAAGATATTTCCTACCCGGAGATCTCAATGCATAATTTTGAAGAAGGTGGGACTTGAACCTGGTCTCTGGCCGAAAAGAGACTAGCCGAAAAGGGATGAATGGCCTCTTCCTGAGCTGTGACAATGCTGTGACTCTGCAATTCTGAGAGGTAGAGACACTACCACTGCCACAAGACTCTCATTCAATATTTGCATCAAATAATACTCCTGCACTATCAGCTGGCTTTATTCAGACTGAAAGACTGGAGTCTTACCTTTGAACTTGGAACTCGTCAGTCGGCAATCTGCATTCCTCTATATCATTTTACAATTCACTGGCATATTTTAGTTGTCAAACTGCTTCAAGGCAGGGAATCTCAGAGAGATTCAAGTACTTATAGTAATCTAATCCCTTGTCCAGAGGATAATGGCTGGGTTTGAAGTTTTAAGTTAATTATCTCTTACACAAGAAACCAAAAGATACTTTGCCTCCTTGTCAACTGTACTCAAAATGGCTACTTACAAATCAACAATGACTGCATAATGAAGTAATTAATTACATTGAAAGCTAAGGTTGCTTGCCCAACCTTCTCTATTCGAAGAGATTTAAACAAGATTTTCAAAATCACAAAGGTATTTGACACAGTAAATAAGGAGAAACTGTTTCAAGGTTCAACAAGCAAAAAAGTGGGGAGAAGATGGAGAGTGAATTTATGATCTGAAACGTGCTGATTGAAAACGTGATGGAAGCTGGCTTCGTGAAAAAGTTTGAAAAATATAGTTCACCACTTCAGAGAAATATTTTGCAGAGTTACGGAGATAGATCAGGGGACTGGGGCTATTTGACATTTTTTTTTAAGACAGCCATGACAGTGCTACATTGACTGAGGTGGGTTGGGGTTGGTTAGCTCAGTTGGTTGGACAGCCGGTTTACATTGTAGAGTAATGTACCAAAAGCATGGGTTTGATTCCCACACCAGCTGAGGTTACCATAATGGAGTCTCTTTCTCAACCTCTCCCCTCACCCAAGGTGTGGTAACCCTCAGGTTAAGCCAACACCAGTTACCTCTCTCTAATGGGAGAGCAGCCCCATAATACAATCGGACATTGGTGACCTTACATTGTCTGAATGATCTTTCTATGTTGTATGATTCCACAGTTTGAGACATATCTGAAACACGATAAGGTGCCATGAAAGTACAAGTCTTTTTGTGGTAATTATCGATTGAAGTTTGAGGGAAACTTGCTAATGTATAGGAATAAATGTGCCACATCTATTTGCAGTGATATTGAGCCTGGCAACAACTAATGAACAGATTCTGAGCCAAAAAATCAATGATGCTGAATTGGAAAGGGAATGAAAACTTGCCAGTTGTCAGTCAAGGTTTGTTCAAAACATTATATTAATTAATTGCTTTATAGGGTCAGGGATTGAACATAATCATCAGCAAATCAATAGGGAAGATGGTGATTTAGTTCAAATTAAATGGTGCTACAAAACAACATCACCTCATCAATTCCAGTCATGTTTTCAAACATAGATATTGACTGCAGAGCAGTGGATGAGTCAAACATAACATTCACTTTAAACATATACTTTCCTGTGGACATGTAGCAACAATTTCACTTCAAAATATGTTTGGCATAAAGCACATTTACTATAGTAACGTATCCCAAAATATCCTGCAGCGCAGCGCTCATATTCAGAATGAACCAAGGGTTTAGAGTCACTGCAGGATTGTGTTGTAAATCCTGGCACAGTAGAAGCGACAGCGGCTGTAACTGGTAAGATTAGAACAGTGTGCCAGAGATAACAGCATCAATGTAAATCCAAAGCCACGCTGTGAATAACTTGAGTTTACTCATTCTAGAACATGCGCAGCTTTCTTAAATTTGTACTCTTAAGATGAGCTCTCAGAGAGAAGGCGCTAAGTTCCAGCCCATTAACATTAGCTGAGCTTCTCAAGGTTGACAGGGATTTGGTTTTATGCACTTGACTTTGAGTGTGGTCTCAAGCCCCTTAAATACCAAGATAGGGCTGACTAAATGCCCCTTTTAAAAGCATAGTATTGCTGAGGTTAATCACTGAAACAGCTCATTCAGTCCATCTAGTCTAGCTACGTATTAATGCATCATACAGTCTCTCTGACTCTACTTCACCCTAATCTATAAAACATATCTTTCTATTCCTTTCTCCCTAAGATATTAATCGAGCTTCCTCTTATGTGTGACAATGCCATATGTCTAAACTATTTCATGCAGGTTTCAAACTCAAAGCACTCTTTCATGGGTAATGAGTATTTTCCTGAACTTCCAATTCAATTTACTAGTGGTCATCTTATAATTATGACCACTAGACATACCTGTTCCTAAGTGGAAATGTCTTCTCTGCATTTCCCCTATCAAACTCATATCATAATTTTAAGGTTATCCAGATGTCTTTTTCTAGAGAGTAGTCACCTCTCCCCACCTGCACTGTTTTTTCCTTGATGGTTATAATTTCAGACACACAATCTTGAGCAGAGTCTAAGTGCCTCGAACGGTCACAGCAGCAAGCGCATGTAAAATGGACAGATTCACAGAACAGAAAGCAGGCAATTTACAGAAAACCAATTATTTGAAGCATCCTGTGTTGTGTATGAAAGTTGAGGGAGGTTAATCACACTCTATTGAATTCTCTACAGGGATTCTGACAAGATTTACACAAATTCAATAGTAAACAACAAGATCTTTTGACGAGATGAACACACTACAGACTGCATTATCAGGATGTCGGTGAAGACAGAAACAGACAAATACTCAAAGGAGAAGTATCAAGGTTCACTACCTTCACAGTGCAACCCAAAAAAATATAATTCCCAACATTAATCGTCAAATATTTAAATTTTGTTTAGCCTATCAAAGAGGCAAGCCCTTAATTTCGATCATCTCTCTGGAGTAAAATCCCTTTGATATGGTTTGTTCCTCACTAAAGAAATCCCTTTAATGTTTTTATTGCCTTCCCATTACTACATTTTTTTGATGTGTGTTTGATCGCTATTGAATAATCCTTTTTAATTAGCTTGGTCCGTGAGCAAAATGCTGGAACATAGTCTCCTGGAGCATGTTGTGTCATGAATCTAGTTGTATCATGTGGATCTGAAATAGTTCAATCATTAACACTGTACTTATCATTACTCTTGCTGTTGCTTTAATATCTTTATGTTTGATCAATGGAGAACAACAAAGTATTCATTGGTTGAAAAACCCATGACATGGACCTTCCTTCAATGTTCATCACCATTTTTAAGAGGGCAGTTAGTTCCTACAACCAATAATGAGAAGGTTTGTGCACCAATATCTGGTTGTGAAACCAGGATTTAGATACATCTGTGAGGGTTGTCTGGAATGGGTTTTGACCTTCTCCACCTGCTGACTTGGAGTCAAGAATACAACTAACAGTCAAAGGCTCACTCAATATCTTACATGTGAAGATGTATCTGCTACTAACAATCTTAACGCTTGTTTTATCCTCCTTGGCAATGCCTATATGTTAATTACTGTTCTACAGGAATAATTGTAATGTCACTTTATTCAGTAATTATGAGTATTTTGTGTATACATAAAATGAAACACCCTCTTCAGACATTTCTAAACTACCCTTGGATTTTTTTCATCTAACTTGTTTCTGTGTTACACCCTAGTTTATAATGACTTAATTATGTGAAAATGTTGATTTGATTTTTTAAAAAAAAAAGTCATGTAATTAATTGGTGGCGTGGGTGAGGTGTGCTGAATGGGCTCTTGGTGGCGTGGGTGAGGTGTGCTGAATGGGCTCTTGTGTTGTGTCATTCTCTGAGTCTTGTTCCTCATGGTCTTTAAGTATCATTGACTCGAACTCCCAGTTCACATGGATCAGACTCAAGGGTAATGTCCAATTCACAACCTTGTCACTTCATCCTTGACCAATGGGAATAGACATCAGGGTGGTTTGACCAATGGAAACAGACACCAAAAGAGTGTGGCCAATGGGTATAGACACCAGGACAGTTTGACTCATGTGAATGGACACCAAGACAGATTTACACATCAAGGCCCACCTGCTGGTCCAGAAATTCTAGCTTCCTTTGTAACTGAAGATCTAGAATTTCATCCTGTTATGCCACAAGGTAAAAGGAGTCGCAGAGTTAGACAGCACAGAATGAAGAAGAAAACAAATAGTTAGTCAGAAGAAAGGGAATAGATGGTTAGAGAGTTCAAAAGCGCCCAGTTAGACACTGTGATACTCCAAGGATACGGTAAATAAGATAGAGCTCTGAATCTACCAATGCTGCTCATCAGCACCTGACCATTTCAAAAATGCTGCTGCACAGACTGTTCTAAGTGTAGTTGTTACTTCCACTGCAAGAAGGCAAGGCTTCTATGGAAAATGGAGATGGTTTTACTGTCCAAATTGACATTTAATGACCAAAGAGGTTCCCTTGATCCCTAAACCAACTCTTTGAGGCAGGTAGACCTGCTCTAAGCCCATCTGAGTGCACGCCAGCTCCTCAGCTCTGACACTAAATCTACACCACACAGAGTAGAGGATGCTGAGGGAAGGTTAAAGCACAAAGTGAAGATTGAATGCAATGATGATAAAATGAACCCCCCGCAGGTTCTACTATTGAAGTCAAGAAAGTTGAATAAACACGATGGGAAAGCTGAGCTTGCCCAGGTTAGCATTAGGGGAAGGTGGTTTAGTGGTAATGTTAATGACCTATGAATCCAGATCCCGTTCTGATGTTCTGAGGATATGGGTTTGAGTCCTACTGTGGGAGGTGGTGAATTTGGAATTCAATTAAGATCTGGACATTAATAACCATCGTCAATTGTTGTAAAAACCCATCTGATTCAATAGGAAGGAGATCTGTTGTCCTTTCTGACATGTGAATCCAGACCCACAGCATGGAGTCACAGCACAGAAAAAGGCCATTCAGCACATCAAGTCTGCACTGGTCAAAAACTCCCATTTCCCAGCACTTGGCCCAATGCCTCGTATGGGTTGGCATCACAAGTGTACATCTAAATACTTCTTCAAAGTTATGAGAGTTTCTGCCTCTACCACCCTTATAGGCCATGAGATCCAGATTCCCACCACCCTCTGGGTAAAGATTGTCTACACAAATCCACTCTAAACCTCCTGGCCCTTACCTTAAAATTAATCCCCCCATCATTGATCGCTCCACCAAGAGGAAAAGATCCTTCTTGTCTCCCCCATCTATATCCCTCATCAGTTTATACCCCTCAAATCATGTACCCATCAGTACTCTCTACTTGAAGGAAAACAATCCAAGTCTATCCAGCGTCGTGTCTTTTCACTGCCACTCAGTTCAATAAATGCTGGTCGAGCTAGTGAAGTCAACATTCCATGATGTGGAACAGTTGAGAATACAAGGAGGATAGTTTGAGGAGGAGAATGTAGGGATGGACAATACAATTTATCTCCCAAGCCCTGAATCCTACTGGAATATGGTTCCAGATGACTGTGGATGACCTCTCAGTTGGGTCCAATCTTATCCTCAAGGATCAAATACACTCACTCATTTTCCCAGAGGACAATAGTGACTAATGGTTATTACTCCCAGACCCAAGTTAAGATTAATTGTACTGGTCCTCAGTGAATGCTGGCATGGAATACAGCTGATGTCGGCAGTCTTAATGTGTAGAACTGCAACTACTTATTCTACAAGTCATGCAGCATAGGGGTCAGAACCAAATCTTAGCTGCAGATGAGCTACTGTTAAAACTATGTGACATGCCAATTGTTAAGGAGACAAAAGAGATTTTCACTCTTTGAGGCTTGCAAGCTTGGTCCAAACTCACTGCACAGCAGCTCCTCAGGCACATGTAAAAAGACAAACGTCTTGTCCAGTAACTAATGTTTGATCCTCTGTTCCTAAAGGGCAACAGCCAAAATATTGTATTTTCATGACATATTGACTGCAGCTGGGACAAAAGAAGTTCAAGCTTTCACTGTTAAACTATACTCCACACAGAGAGTCGCCTGAGGCGGGAATTGAACCCGGGTCTCTGGCGCTGTGAAGCAGCAGTGCTAACCACTGTGCTACCGTGCCGCCCAAAAGAAGTTCAAGCTTTCACTGTTAAACTATGAGAAGAATTCAGCATGGATTTTCAATCTTGATAATAAAACATAGAATCCCTACAGTGCGGAAGCAGGCCATTCATCCCATCAGCTCCACAACCACCCTCTGAAAAGTATCCGATACAGACCCACCCCCTACCCTATCCCTGTAACTCTGCATTTCCCATGGCAAACCCACCTTGTCTGCACATCCCTGGACCCTCTGGGTAATTTGCCACGGTCAACCCATCTCACCCACCCATCTTTGGACTGTGGGAGAAAACCGGAGCACCTGAAGGAAATCCACACAGACACGGGGAGAATGTGCAAACTCCACACAGACAGTCACCCGAGGCTGGAATGAAACCCAGGTCCCTGGCGGTACGAACCATTGTGCCGCCCATTAACATGGCTGGAGTAACTGAATCTGATTTTAGTTACAGACCTGAGTCTTAACTAAGACTTAGGCTTGAGACTCTGCTGTCTAGCATTATCCATTCTCCAGCTCTCCTTCTCCCATCATACCTATTCTCAACAATTTCAGCTGGCTCCCTGCTACTCAATGCTTCAAACTCAAAATCCTCACCTTCAGAACCTTTCCATAACCTTGCACGTCAATCGCTCCCAGCCCGTGAATTCTGGTTCTCTGATACCATGTGTTAGTCATCCCTCCATTTCACTATATTAATCATCACAATCCCTGCATCCCACCAAACTTTTGTAACTTGATCCCTAAATCCTTCCAAACTCCATGGTTATGGGACTCCTTTAAACGTCTTTCTTCAATCATGTTTTAAACTATTTCTCCTCAACGTTTTGCACACATTTGCTGTGAAGCATCTTAGGACATCTTTCTGTGTGAAGGCACTCTGTAATTATTTAAAACAGAGGAAACAATAGCACGCTGGTAATGTTACTAGACTAATAATCCACACACTTGGATAATTCATTTCTGACACGGGTTCAATGCCGTACCACAGCATAGGGACAAAAGGGCGTACAGCACGGAAACAGACCTTTGGTCCAACCATGCCGACCAGTTAACCTAATCTGATCTAGTCCCATTTGCCAGCACTTGGCCCATATCCCTCTAAACCTTTCCTATTCATATACTTATCCCAATGCTTTTTAAATGCTGTAATTGTACCAGCCTCCACCACTTCCTCTGGCAGCTCATTCCATACATGTACCACCCTCTGTGTGAAAACGTTGCCCCTTAGGTCCCTCTTATATATCTTTCCCCTCTCACCCTGAACCAATGCCCTCTCGTTCTGGACTTCCCACCCCAGGGAAAAGACTTTGTCTATTTATTCTATCCATGCACCTCAGAATTTTGTAAGCCTCTATAAGGTAACCCCTCAGCTTCTGACACTCCAGGGAAAACAGCTCCAGCCTATTCAGACTGTCCCTATAGCTCAAATCCTCCAACCCTGGCAACATCCTTGTAAATCTCTTCTGAACCCTGCCAAGTTTCACAACATCTTTCCGAAAGGAAGGAGACCAGAATTGCACGCAATATTCCAACAGTGGCCTAACCAAGTCCTGTGCATCCACAATATGACCTCCCAAAAGGAAAGCATACCAAATGGGTTTTTCACTATCTTATCTACCCTGCAACTCCACTTTCTATGAACCTCCACTCCAAGACCTCTTTGTTCAGCAACACTCCCCAGAACCTTACCATTAAGTGTATAAGTCCTGCACTGATTTCTTTTTCCAAAATGCAGCACCTCACAATTATCTAAAGTCCATTTGCCACTCCTCAGCCAATTGCCCCATCTAATCAAGGTCCCATTGTAATCTAAGGTAACCTTCTTGGCTGTCCACTAAACCTCCAATTTTGGTGTAATTGGAGGATTTTTAATTTAATGAAAAAAATAATCTGGAATAAAATGCTAGTCTCACTAACCACTAACATGGGAATTCTGGATGGCTGTAAAAGTGCTCTTTCTTCACTAACTTGCCTCAAGTCTGGACTAATGTGACTCCAGTCCCACAGTGATGTTATTGACCCTAACTGCCCTCTGAAATGGTCTGCCAAACAACTGAGTTGTACCAAACTGTAAAAGTTGACAAAGGTGATCAGATAGATGGATAACAAATGATGGACTTGTCAGTGACACTCACGTTCTAAGAATAAATGAAGGAGAAAGACATTGGTCAACTTTTACTGTTGTCTTTGTTCTTTGCTCTTTCAATTATGTTCTAACCCAGTAACTTCAAACTGTCCTCTGTTACACCCACAATGTCATGAGTAAAGGACCAAACCATTTTGTACTTCAGTTTTCAAAAAATATAACAGGCTGACATATTGAATTGATCTGTGTGACTCTACAGTGAAAATGTCTCATAGCTACACAGCAGCTTTATTCTGTTGTAAACATCTGTTTCAGGGGAATCGAACAAACTGAAGTGTCAGCTACACAGGTCAGAAAAGCACGCCTGACAGTAAGTATGCTGCTGGTATCAGGGATTAAAAAATGTCAGGGGTACCTTGATTTTTGGCCCAGCAATGGTAGCATACCGATGCACTGGCAACTTTTAAAGTGTCACTGGTAGAGTTTGGGAGCGGCGGTAAGATGGGTTTATCCATAGAGAGCAGTGGTTCCTCGTGACTATTGCACAATTTTTTCTTCTGGTAGCCTCGGAATAAATTGTTGAGACTTCCAAACTTCATCTTGATTGGCAGGATGGAGTGGGGGGAAATGAAGGGGTGATTGAAATGGATTATAACGTTTCTACAAGGGTTTAGACAGATAGGAGTGGAACCATCTCGCTGGACACTTCCTGTCAGACGGTGGCAAAAGAATCGGTGTTTGCAACAGTCAGTCAATACAGCTGGGATAAAGTTTCAGTGGTCAAAAGGAAAATAAATATTTCATGATTTACTGATTAGTGCGCTACTCTCATTTGCTGAGAATTATATAAAATTTACAGCACGCACGCAAGCAGTGCAGCCCATTGGATTTGAGTTGGTGTTTATGTCCCATATCAGTCTCATGATAACCTACTGGCATTATCACTAATTATTAACTTAGCGACCCAGGCATCTTATTGGAGACACAGGTTCAAATCTTGCTTTGGCAGATGGTGGAGTTTGAATTCAATAAAAATCTGAATTAAGAGTCTAATGATGACCATGAAACTATTGTCAATTGTCAGGCAAAACTGATTGCGATCAGCAAAGTCTTTTTAGGGAAGGAAATCTGCTTTCCTTACCTGGTCTGGCCAACATGTGACTCCAGACCAATGGCCCTCTGGGAAATTAGGGACTGGCAATAAATGCTGGCCTGGCCAGCAACATCCACATACTGTGAATGAGTGGAAAGAAACTGTTCATGGGATGTGAGTATCGCTAGTCAGGGCAATATTTGTTGTCCGTTCCTTAATGTCCGTGAGAAGATGATGGTGAACCACCCTACTTGCACTGCAGGCCATGGGGAATAGCAAGCCCCCTCCCCCCACCCCAGTTCTGTTAGGGAGGAATTTCCAAGACTCTGACTCAGTGAAAGTGAAAGAATAGTGATCTCGCTCCAAGTCTGGGTGAGGGGATCCTGGAGGGGAACTTGCAGATGGTGGGTTTTTCAATACATCTGCCACACTTGCCTTTCCAGGTGGTAAAGCTCACAGGTTTAGAGGGTACTGATGAAGAATTTCATTGCTTGGGGCATTTGTATTCTTGGATCTTAGCAGAATCTAGGCCTTGTTGTCAAGGTCCTGCAAATAGAAACCTAAAGCTACGTCCAAAGATGTGAATTTTCACTGTAATCAATATCCAAAAATGAATCAGCAACAGGAACCATTCCCTATGAATTGTAGGTAGTGCTTCCAGGTTAGAACTAACTACAGAATAAGCCAAGAAAATATTGTCGGGGAATCAAACATGCCAAACGTCAATGTGCCAGAAATTTTGCAATACATGGAGAGTCCAGAAGTTATGGTTTATGACATCCCCTTCTATCATTTGCTTATTACAGTTTTCTTGCATGAATCCAAATGAATTTACATTGCAAGTCATTTTCAGAACTTACCATTCTGTCCTGCATTGAGCGAGAGGCAGTGAAGTGATATGGCTGCAGTCCAGACAGTCTCCTGTCTCCGGAGTAGTCGTATTGCTAGAAACAAACAGGAAAAAGCTTTAATAAAACTCACCACCAACAACAGCTGATGCACAGAGTCTGATTTCCTTGGAAATGCCTAACTAACAAGATGAATGTTAATTATGTTTGCAAATACTCCTGTGAAGAGGCTTGGAACTTTTTTTTAATTAAGTGAAGTGTTGTTAACTGTGCATTACAGAGTCCAACAAGCAGAACTGATGACTTTGTGAATTTTAAGGTTTCTTTAATCCTGTTTCTTGTTCCAGTATGATGGTGATGCTGTTACAACCTGCAAATGTATCACTTATCCAGAGGTGATGAGCTGGATCTATCACTCCTTGAGGGTTAAACCTGAGCACAGCAAGCTGTCGAAGTGGGAATGAGCTTGCCCAGGCAATGTTTTTTTTATGCTGGGGCTGGGTAGGGTCTCCGCCAGCCCCTGGAAAACAATGATCTTTTCTGGGCATTACACCTTAGGAAGGATCATCTGACCACAAGGCATAGGAACAGAAGTAGGCCATTCAGCCCTTTGAGGTCTATGGCTGATCTGATAATCTCTAATTTCACTTTACTTTAGAAGGAGTACCTTATAGATTTAGCAAAATTATAAAAAAATTACACAAAATGAAGTTGTATACCCTGGAATTTAAAATGTTTGACTCAAGTTTCAAAACATTAAGGGGGACAGGTAGGGTAGATAGAGAGAGACACTATTTTGTAGGAGAAAACTATTGCAGATGCTGGAATCTGTACTGAAAACAAAAAATGCTGGAGATCACAGCGGGTCAGGCAGCATCCATGGAGAGAGAGCAAGCTGACGTTTCGAGTCCAGATGACTCGTTATCAGAGCTGACGTGACTCCCATTTCTTCCCTTTGTTTTAGCTATATTTGTTACATTCTCTGTCACCATGTCCTCTCTCCCCTTCCCCCACTCCAGTGAGACTATGTCTTCTTTCCTGTTTGGCAGTTAGACCCACTATGGTTCTGCCATTCTCAGAGTCCAGAACTAGAGGGCATAGGTTTAGGGTGAGAAGGGAAAGATATAAAAGGGGCCTAAGGGGCAAATGTTTCACACATTTCGTGTGTGTATGGAATGAGCTGCCAGAGGAAGTGGTGGAGGCCGATACAATTGCTACATTTAAAAGGCATCTGGATGGGTATCTGAATAGGAAGTGTTTAGAGAGACATGGGCCAAGTGCTGGCAAATGGGACTAGATTGGGTTGGGATATCTGGTCGGCATGGATGAGTTGTACCGAAGGGTCTGTTTCCGTGCTGTACATCTCTATGACTCTGTGACTTAATCTGCACGAACAGCACCATTTCTCCCCCAGCACGCGACCCCACTATTTCATAAATGTTGCCCCCTCCACACTCATGTCAGCGCTGATGAAGAATCATCTAGTGTGCTTGCTCACTCTCCACGGATGCTGCCTGACCCACTGTGATCTCCAGTATTATTTGTTTTGAGACACTTTTTCCACTGATTGTGAATCTAGCACTAAGAGGTAGAGTCTAAAAATTGGAGCCAGAAATTTCAGGAGAGCAATTAGAAACATTGCGAGACAGAAAAGGATGGAGAAATTTAGAATTCTCTTCTGAAAATTGCAATTGATGTCAGATCAATTGCTAAGTTTAAAATGGAGATTGATACAGTTTTGTTATCCCCAGGGTATAACGGGATATGGGGTAATGGTAAGTGTATGGAGGTCAGTCATAGGTAAGCCATGATCTCACTGCGTGACACATGGAGCTAAATGGCCTCCTCCTCATCTTCTATTCCTACGTAATATCGAAATATTTAGAAAGACCTAAAGAAACAGACACATTTCTTTCTAATTGTTGAACCTTCCCATTGTATTTTTCCCATTGAAACCTATCGCCTTCACATTCTAACCCTGTCACGAACTGCAATGTAATCAACTCCATTGTGCTGCTCACTTCCATCTCCTTTCCTGCAAACTTGGTATGCAAACCTTTCATGAAAAGCATCCTCATATCTTTTTTCCTCTCTCTGACAAGGAACTACATAAATAGAAGTGTTGGAACTATTCCATTTAATTTCCATTTCTATAGTTGACGTCTTAATCTTTAACTTGCATTCACCATTATTTGAACCCTCTGTCACAATAAACAACTGCCTGGATCAAGTCAGTTTCTTTTCTTATTAATCCTAGAAAGCTGAACTGAAACTCCCACGTATATTGAATTCTGAACCCTCAGGGACCTTGCAACGTAAAGAGTCCTTTGCTGTGCTTCCCTGGGCCACACACATGGGCAGAATGTTCCCTTTTGCTGAGGGTGAGTTTCTGGTGGAGACTAACATGCAAATTCCCCTCCCCTCCGACTAAGAAAACTTGTCATTTCACCCATTAAGAGCTGGCAGGTCAGTGTGTGTGAGGTTCTCAGCAAATGGCAGGCCTTGACACTCGAAAATTCAGGGTGCCAAAAGTTACCACCAAGCCAACTCCTCAGTTGGGCACGGCAGCACCGTGGTTAGCACTGCCGCCTCAGAGCGCCAGTGTCCCAGGGACATTTAATCTAAATTAAGCCGTATAGACATTTGGAATGAATGCATCAGCTTGAAAAGAAATATTGTGAAATAATCGAACATTGTTGAGAGCATTCTTGTTTGAATTAGAAGTTTTGAGTTCCTACTCAAGAGAAATTAGGTGTACAACTTACGTTGAAGCAGCAATGCAATGCTGTGCAGAGGGAGTGCTACACTGTCACTGATACCACCTTTCACAACAATGTTCATCCAAGCTCTTTCAGGTGGATAGAACAGATCATATTTTGAAGAGCGACAGCAGCATCTTCACAACATCTTCACTCAAATAACATCAATAAAGCAGACTACCTGGTTACTACCACATTGCTGGTTTGGGATCATGCTGTGCACAAATTGCCTGTCATGTTTGTACAACAGCGAGTTCAAAAGGAATTCATTGGCTGTAAGGGACAGAGCTGTGAAAGTTTGTTCCATGAATGAATATCTTTCCAAATCCCTCCTGCACTCTCAAATTATAGGATGGTATAAAAACTTCTTAGGATCCCTACAGTGTGGATACAGGCCAATCAGCCCATGCAGTCCACAATGACCCTCTGAAGAGCACCCCACCCAGACCCACTTACCCTCCCTTCTCCTATCATCATGCATTCCCCATGGCTAATCCACCCAGTCTGCATGTCTTTGGAAGAAACTCACACGGACACAGGGAGAACGTGCAAACTCCACACAGACTGTCGCCCGAGGCTGGAATTGAGCCCGGGTACCTGGCACTGTGAGGCAGCAGTGCTAACCACTGAGCCACCATGCCACCCTTTGAGTAAGAAAAAGTCTTTTGCAGGAGGCAACATAGAAATTACAGCCCAGACACAGTCCATTTAGCCGACTTGCCTTTGCTGTTCATTTTTCCTGAAGGGCTTTTACCCGAAACGTTGATTTTCCTGCTCCTCCGATGCTGCCTGACCTGCTCTGCTTTTCCAGCACCACTCCAATCTAGACTCTGATCTTTAGCATCTGCAGTACTCACTTTCACCTTTGCTGTTCAAAGGCAATTAGGAATGCAACGCAAGGCGCACATACAGAACTATATAATTATGTAACTAAATTCTACAAAGGCTCTCGTCAGAACACTGCTGGGATGCTCTAAACAGTTTTGGGCCCCTGATCTATGAAAAGATATACTGGAAGCAGTTCACAAAAGATTCATCCTCTTGGTTTATCCCGGGTCTGGAGGGACTGTCTTATGAGGACAGTTTGAGTAGGGTTTAGCCTATCCTCAATGATGCCGGCATGCAGTGAATTAATCATAGGGACGTTGTGTATATATTTAATCAGACCATTCAAAGTGTGGACTGTGAGGTGAGTTACCTTTGCACTGCGAGACCGGCGCAGCGTGTAGGCTGGATGGCCAAACACTTCGTCCCTTTGGGGCGGCAACCTATCAAACCGGGCGCTTGGAGACCTCACCGGAGAGTAGACCCGATTCACCACGAGGGGTCCTTGGGATGGTGAGCGAGGTACGGAGCGGGAACGGGGCTGCAGGGACATCCTCCGCATTGTGCTGGTGATGTTGTCGACCTCATGGGTGTATGCCGGCTGTGCACCATGCCACACGGGCGACCCCTGCCCACTGTATGCCCGCCGGTCCTGCCAATCCCTCGGCAGAAACGCCGACTGTCGCTCGTCGATTGACCACCGCGCTATCATTCTGTCATAAGCTGGCACAGAACAAATACTGTCCGGCCGTGTACCAGGCTGTAAAAACTGCAAGTACTCATCTTGGTAATAGGGCGATAGCAGTCTATAATACTCTGGCGCATCTCTGGTTGGCGTGTGATATACCTGAGAGCTGAAAAAAAGAGATATCATCAGTGCCACAGGTGACCAATTTAGAAACAAACCAGAACTTGATGGAGAAACTCAGTAGGTCTGGCAGCATCTGTGGGAGAAAGCAGAGTTAACAGGTCAGGTCCAATGACCCTTCTTCAGAACTCTGACCACCGTGGATATTCCTTGTAGTTACAATGGCAAAGAGAGGCATGGTTTTTCATTTCACTACCCCCCACCCCACTCACTGTTTCTGCCATTCCAACAGGAAATGATCAAATTTTCAGCACGGGGAAGGTAGCATAGTGGCTCAGTGGTTAGCATTGCTGCCTCATGGCGTCGGGAACCCAGATTTGATTTCAGTCTTGGGAGACTGTCTGTGTGGAGTTTGCATATTCTCCCAGTCTCTGTGTGGGCTTCCTCCAGGTGCTCTGGTTCTTCCCAGTGTAAAGTTTGCAGGCTAGATGGATTGGCCATGCTAAAATTGCCCTGTAGTGTCCAGAGAAGTGGAGGATAGATGAATTAGCAATGGGAAATGTGGAGTAATAGGGTAGGGACAAAAACACCACAGATGCTGAAATCCAAGGTAGTCAAGCAGGCGGCTGGAAGAACACAGCAAGCCAGGCAGCATCAGGAGGTGGAGAAGTCAATGTTTCAGGTAAAACCCTTGTTCAGACCAAAACTTCGACCTCTCCACCTCCTGACGCTGCCTGGCTTGCTGTGCTCTTCCAGCCTCCTGCCTATCTACTTGGGTATGGGGCTGGATCTGGGTGGAACGCTCTTTGCAGGGTCAGTGCAGACTCGATGGGCTGAATGGCCTCTTTACACAATGTAGGGATTCTAATTATGCTTTCGATTTTGTACCCACACAGACACACGCTCAGCTTTGGATAGCAATCAGAAACAGTAGTATGAGGTGACTGTCTCTTCCCTATCCCACTGAGCTCCTACTGAGCCCTATGGTGGTGTCTGTAACATCCAACTGCCTTCATCCAATCTCCTCAACTTTTCTCAGCTAACTGTTGAGCGAGATGGTTTTGTGCAATGGACTTATCTCGTCTGATTGCTCCGGGTACAGCCAGTGAACCAGCAACCTACTATTTCAAGAATTTGGCCTCTCTCCGAAGTATATATATTTATCACCACCCAGGGATCATGATCAGACATGGTCATTAAAACAATTATTGGAAATTCTAGAGCATAAAACAGTTTGGAAAACCAATTTAAATCAGTCTCCAAGCATGTTGCTGGACACAGATGTTTAAATTCCCAACACGGGAAGGCAATAAACGTCAAATATAAGTCCATTTCAGGAGGAGCTGAATCCCAAAGTAGAGAGGTTTTGTTAAACATATGCAGAACGTTGGTTAGTCCACTCTGGAATACCATGCTTTGTTCTGGTCTCTATATTATAACCCTAACTCGATATTATGAAGAAGATATAAAGACACTGGAGAAGGTGCAAACTAAATCTATAGGAATGATGACATAACTGAAAGGTTCTGACCATCAGGAGAGAATGAATAGGCTGGGATCTTATTCTCTATAAAAGAAAAGGTTGAGAATCCATGCAAAGTGCCTTATTCAAACAAACAGAAGCTTACAGGACAGCCCTTCCCTGATGCATTCCCAATGGCAATGACTTGACCAATCACAGTTGAGCTGCCTGGTTTCAAGTTAAACATCAGCTTGGCAGTAAACTGTTCCCCAATACATTCTCCATGACACCCAAACAGGACTCTTTCCTCATGCAGTATAAATTGTTGTTCTCTTTGAGATTTGGCATTCTTGCAATTCTGTCCTGATGAGTGCAAGATGAAAGGCTTTGACAACATGTTGCTATTTTTCAGCAGTGATAGTACAGGTCATCAAATTGATAAAATATTTTATTAGGTAGATTAAAAGAGATGTTTCCACAAGAGGATTAATCCAAAAACTAAGGGACATGAGGATAAGAAAGTCACTAATGATTGGAATCAAGAATTCAGGAGAAATTTCTTTATGTAGGGAATTGATAGAACTGTGAGGAGAAAGTGAGGTCTGCAGATGCTGGAGATCAAAGTTGAAACTTTATTGCTGGAACAGCACAGCAGGTCAGGCAGCATCCAGGGAACAGGAGATTCGACGTTTCGGGCACAGGCCCTTCTTCAGGACATTCCCTGGATGCTGCCTGACCTGCAGTGCTGTTCCAGCAATAAAGTTTCAACAATTGATAGAACTGTACCTTACCACCATGCTGGTTGAAGTGACTAATATAGATTCATTTAAAGAAAAACAAAAACAGAAATTGCTGGGAAACTCAGCAGGTCTGGCAGCATCTGTAGAGAGAAAGCAAGGTGTAGTAACTGGAATGAGGTCAGCCAGGTGGACCTCATAGAATATGAGTTCCCTGATTGAAGCTGTTAATCTGACCCGCTCAGGGTGCCCTGACTGACATATTAAAACATGGGTGTCAGATATGCTGTCACTCAGAGTTGGCTCCGAGAAAGTTGGATCAGTATCAAGGACCCTCCATGTATAAATAAAGGGGGTCTTGGATACTGGCCTCTGTGGAGTTATTTCACAGAATTAATGTTTCAGGTCCTGAGACCATTTAAGGAGATGTTTTGATAAATAAAGGAGTGAAATGTAGCATTGATTGAGTTAGATGGTAGAGTGGGAAGTAAGTCACATGGACAGTAGCATGGGTCATAGGGCCTAATAGCTATCTCTGTAAAACTTTGTGTAATTCTACATAGCATTGGTCAGTTTCCATTTTAAGACAATACCAGATTCTAGTCCCATCACTGTTGGTCTGGCAAGGCATTCGATGTGCTATCAACACCTAAGTTCCAATTCCCTGCCTAAACCCCTCTCACATTTTACTTTCCTGTCCGCCTTCAATTCACTTCATAAAATCTAACTATTTAAAGGACTAGCTTAGCTCAGTTGGCTAGACAGTTGATTTGTGACACATTGTAACACCATAGGTTTTATTCCCACATTGGCTGAGGTCACCATGAAAGTCCTACCTTTCTCAAGCTTGTCACTCACCCAAGGTGTGGTGACCCACAGGTTAAACCACCTTCAGTCACCTGTCTCTAGTAATGGATAGCTGAAACTATGGAGATGTTACCTTGGTTTTCCTAGCACTGTTTTCCTGGTGATGGTGACTGGCTTAAGTTCATCTCTCCCTGTTACCTCTAGATTTTTAATTTCAATGGAAGACAGACTATACCAACAGGCACAAATTATCCGTTTAAAGTTTCCATTCTTCCTCTGTTTTCCATTATAAATTTCCCAAACCATCTCTGCAGAGGCCTTTGTTACTCCTTTCCTATCAAACTACTCTAGGAACTCTTACTGTCTGTTGGTATATTACTAACTAGCTTTCTTTTATACTCTGCTATCCGCATCTTAATTATCTTATTAGTCATTCTTTGCTGATTCTTAGTTAATCCAATCCTCTAACCTACCACAAATCTTTGCAGATGTGTAGTGTTCCTTTCAATTTAATATTACCCTTTCCTTCCTTACTTAGCCATGAATCCTTCTCAAACAAACAGTCTTTCCTTCTCACTGAGTTCAATCTTTGATGAGAATTATTAAGAAATCTCAAAAATGTGCCACTGGTAACTCTCCTCTCCTCACTTCTAACCTAATTTCCCAGTTCACCTCTGCCTTCATACCCTCAGATTTACCTTTATTTTGGTTTACAACACTAGTCATGACCCACACTTGACCCTTTCAAACTAAACTTAAAATTCTGAATGTAAATTTGCTCGCTGAGTTGGAAGATTCATTTTCAGATGTTTCATTATCATACTAGGTAACATCATGAGTGAGTCTCCAGTGAAGTGTTGGTGTTATGACCCACTTTCTATTTATGTGTTTAGGGTTCCTTGGGTTGGTGATGGCATTTCCTGAGGTGATGTCATTTTCTGTACTGATGTCATTTCCTGTTCTTTATAGGAACAGGAAATGGCATCACCAACACAAGGAAACCTCAACACGTAAATAGAAAGTGTATTATAACACCAGTGCTTCACTGGAGGCTCACTGATTATATTACCTTGTATGGTGACGAAATGTCTGAAAATGAACCTTCCAGCTCAGCGAGCAAACTTACATCCAGAACCTCAACCTGAGCTACAAATCTTCTCAAAACTCATTAACATAAAGCTCGACTGTGATTTGTTATTGTGGGGTGGCACAGTGGCTCACTGGTTAGCACTGTGTCCTCAAAGTGCCAGGGTCTCAGGTTCGATTCCAGCCTCGGGTGACTGTTTGAGTAGGGTTTGCACATTCTCCCCGTGTCTGCATGGGTTTCCTCCAGGTGCTCTAGTTTCCTCCCACAATCCAAAAGATGTGCAGGTCAGGTGAATTGGCCATGCTAAACTGCCCAAAGTGTTAGGTGAGTTAGTTAAGGGTAAATATAGGATGGGGGAATGGGTCTGGGTGGGTTACTCTTCGGAGGATCGGTGTGGACTTGTTGGGCTCTAGGGCCTGTTTCCACACTGTAGGGAATCTAGTCTAATCTAATCTCACCTCAAGGCTCCTTTAGCATGAGCTAATTGATTTACCTTGTTGCAATGTGTATTGCCAGCTCCAGATTAGCCCGATCTTTGATACACTCTAGAACGTACTTTAAGAAACTGACCTGAAAATACTATTAAAGCATTTTACAGGAGACCTTTGCCAATCTGTTTCTCTCCATCTATAGAATAGATTAAAGTCACCCATGATTACCGTGGTCCCTTTCTTACATGCCCCATTTATTTCTTCCCATAAACTCGGTTTTACAATATGGCTACTGTCAGGGGGCCTATAAACTCTGGCCACAAGGAACTTCTTTATTATTTGGTACATCTCCCCAAACTGATTGGTCATGAATGGCTTTGCCAGTGATGCCCACATTCTGCAAATGACTGAGATTTAACGTCGGGTTTTAGACATGCCCTCTCACCTCCTCAGTTCGTCCTGTGGGAGTGCGGATCTGCGCATGTTAACCCACTGTTGCAATTGAGTCAACGAGGATTGACGTTGTGCCATTTTCTCAGTGTTAGTACGTGGGACAAAGCCCCTTCGATGCACTGTATTCATCCCGTCCTGTTGTAAGTACTCCTCGCTGGGTCTACCAGGGGAAGCGTGTTGCCAGTTGTGCCCATTGGGTTGCACAGGCCTCTCGTGCCCTGGTTGAGTTCTCAGCTCTGGACCAGGGCTATTGGTGTCAAAGGGCACTTCCTGTACCGTCACACCATTGACCTTGGCTGTTGGCTCATTGCTCGAGTCCTTCTGCTCACTCTTCCTGTCGCATCTTTCGAACCCATCCATTTCACTTTGAACCCGATCTGAGTCGGGTTTAATCAGTTGTTTATGATTGCTCGTGTGGTTCAGTTCCAAAGTAGATTTTATTTCGTACTTCATCCCAGTGCTGCCAAAACAACAGAAAAACTCAAATTAGTGGCTCGTTCAATTGTGGTGAATGTGTTTTGTAACTATAGCCTTCCACCTCCATGCATTAGGATCACAGGGAAATGAGACATACTCAAATCCTGATGTACTCATGTAAGGTATCATCTGTCTGGTTAGCACATAATACAATACTTTTCACTGTATCTGGGTATACGTGACAATAATAATAAATCAATATGAGCAGGAGACCCTTTTTGACATGAAGATTGCGTAGAAATTCTCTACTGAACATCATGTCCCCCTTTAATTTGGGGAAACATTCTGCAAATTTCCAACCTGATTTTCCCAAAGATAGTCAAACTGTCTATAGTCACAGCTGTACAATGTTTTTGAGAGTGGGTATGATGTTGTAGTGATTATGTTGCTGCAACGTTGAAACCTGGGCAGTAGAACACCCAACAGCATACCAGTTCAAATCCCATGACAGAAGTTTTGAGAATTTAGTTTAATTTGCAATTAAAAAAAGAAAATCAAGAGCTGGCATCAAGAGTAACCAGAAAGCTGTCAAACTGACCCAAAATGGAAATGGTTCACCAAGTTCTTCAGGGCAAGAAGCCTGGCATCCTTACCTGGTCCACAACTATCTGTGACTTCAGTTCCACACCAATTTGACTGGATCAGTGGTGCTGGAAGAGCACAGCAATTCAGGCAGGATGCTGCCTGAATTGCTGTGCTCTTCCAGCACCACTGATCCAGAATCTGGTTTCCAGCATCTGCAGTCATTGTTTTTACCTTACCAATTTGACTGCCCAAGTTCAGTGGGTGACAGGGCAGGCAAACTGAACTTTATTTCAAAAGGAATGGAATATAAAAGTAGGGAGGTTTTGCTGTAAACATACAAAGCAACACTCAGATCACAGTTGGAATACTGTGAATGGCTTTGGGTCCTTTATCTAAGGCAAAATATACCGACGTTGGAGGCAGTCCAGAAAAGATTCACTCAACTGATATCAGGAATGGAGGGACAAATTTATCAGGAGATGTTGAGTAGATTCGGAGTGTACACATTGGAATTTAGAAGAATGAGGGGCAACCTTCTCGATATACACAAGATTCTGGAGGAACTTGACAAGGTGGATGCAGAAAGGTTGATTGTCCTTGTGGGACAGCCTAGGACCAGAGGGCACAATCTCAAAGCAAGGAGTCACATATTTGAGACAGAGATGAGGAGGAATTTCGTCTCTCAGAGGCTAGTGAAGCTGTGGAATTCTTTACCGCAGAATTGTCGAGGCTGGGTGATTACATATCTTCAAGGCTGAGAGAGACAGACTTTTAATCAGGAAGGGGACCAAAGAATATGGGGAAAAGGCGGGAGGTAGAGTTGAGGATTATCAGATCAACACAATCTCATTGAACAGTGGAGCATTGAACGGTGGAGCAGTTGTACAGGAAATGGAGGTTAATAAATGACAGCTATGTCCACACACCAAGGATGAAGTTTAAAAAGTACTTCAGGCAAAGTCAGGGCCATTAGAAGAGCAGACAGAATGAAGAAATGGAGAAAGTGAGGACTGCAGATGCTTGAGATCAGGGTGGAGAGTGTGGTGCTGGAAAAGCACAATCAGTCAGGCAGCATCCGAGGAGCAGGAGAGTCAATGTTTCGGGCAAAAGCCCTTCATCAGGAATGAAGCTCTGGCTCTTGTCCAAAACATTGGTTCTCCTGCTCCTCGGATGCTGCCTGACCTGCTGCACTTTTCCAGCACCATGTTCTCAAGAATGAAGGAATGGGGTATGTCTCAATGTATTCTGGACATGACTTGTGTACGTAAAATCGGGGAGGTGGTAGCACAGTGGTAACATCACTGGACTAATAATCCAGAACCCCAGGCTAAAGCCCTAGAAAACTTGGAATTTGAACTGAATTAATAAATCTGCAATTAAAAGCTAGGCTCAGCCAGGTGACTGTTCCTATGTCAACTGATGTACGTCTGACTTTGGTGTGGCTTGTAATGTTATCAGAAGATTGCAGGTTCCAGTCCTGCTGCTGCTATTTTAGGGCTCTTGGGGTGTAATGGTAGTGTTCACAACTCTGAGTTAGGAGGCCTGGGTTCAAGTCCCACATGCTCTGGAAGAATGTTATGACACATCTGAGCACATTGACTTAAATAAAAACACACCAAGACATTCAGTTGAATGGGTACATTGTGCAGTTCACAACAGGACACAGACTTGGCCCCACTCAACCAACTTGGCACTTCCAAACCTTAGAACGTAATGCCTAATTTTAGGGAGCTCTTGTGACATTGTCCCTAGCTCTGGTTCAAAAGGCCCATGTTAAAGACCCAACTGCTTCAGAGGTGTGTCAAAAAATCTTTGGATTATAAAATATCTAAAAACCTTCCATCAGGGAAGAGCAGGGAAATTTGCTAGTCTGACCTATGTATGACTCCTGACCGACAGCAATGAGGTTAATTCTTGATCATCCTCTGAAATGGTTGAACAAGCCATTCAGCTTAAGGGCAATTAGAATGGTCAGCAAATACTGGCCTTCCCATTGATGTCCACATCCATAAAAGAATAAATCCTATGAAACTAACGCAACTGCCAATGTTGTTCATTTTTGGCATGAACAAAAGGGGTATTCAGAATAGCACAATGTTTGTGAGTCTTCTATCACTGCACCTGTTCAATGGCACGGCCTGTATGCTCGCTGCTTCGTTCATCGCATTGATCCAGTCCTCCATCTCCGTCTTATTCTCTGCACTCAAGTAGTAAGTCCGGATACCTGCATGTTCAGCCTGATAATTAATGGAGCGGTCATTATTTTGAAAAACCTCTGGCTGTCTGCTTACAATCAGCTGTGGGAGAGATAGGGGATGTAATTGTCACTACTGAGACTGACTTGGTCACTGTTTTGAAAAAGAAGATTAAACTGGTAGACAACCACAACTGGAAGGCAACAACTTGACTTGTCCCACATGCTTGGGTCAGATTTCCTCCCAACTGGAGATTGGCATCAATGTGGAGCAGTCCCTTCACCGGTCGACAATGAGTTTGCAGCTGGCATTGCCAATGAGGCTTCTAGAAGTGACCACATGTGACAGGAGATTACCAGCCACCAGCCATCACTTGCACCAACCCCAGCATCTCTGCTGCTGACCTGTGTGAAGACAAGCCCACTTCAGAACGCATGGGCCCCACCAGAGCAGGCTCAGTGTCAGCATTAGGCTGCCCCTTTGCCCCCTCAACATCTCAAACAGGTTCCATCTTTAGCCGCTGTTTTCAGATCTGACAGACGGCAAGTGTTAGAGAGGAGGCACGGCCCATCACAAACGATGTTCCAGACAGGGTAATCATGACAGCCCTCACAAATGATTCTCCAGTTGTGTTTCTCTTTCAGTAACTGCCGCATTTATGTTACATTTAAGCCCAAATTGCACACCCTTTTCGTATCCATTCACCAGTCCGTTGTGTCAGCGCTCAGTGGGGAATGTGCATCTGTATTTTAATCAGCCAGTCTCTCATCTGTCTCCTATTGGGAAGAGATTGCAACACCCTCCCACAATGTTATTTATAATGTTCATTGTTAAATAGGAATTTGCTCCTTTTCAACCTTTCACCACCTGATGGTAGCACCCCAGGATGGTATCCAATATCTCCAGCAAAGGGAGTTCACCAGTGCCTGGAATGTCCATGTGGGAGCCCAGACAGTGACCAGATTTTCAACCATGGCGGGGGGTTAAAGCCATGACGGCTTGTGCAAGAGCTACTGGATAATGATCAGGGGCAGGGTCCAAAGCGCTTCGCACATGCCCTGTTTTCTGCGGAGATGGAGTATCTCAGCACTGGGTCCCACCTTGAGCACTTACCCCACTGAGGCATCTGAACAAGGAGGAAGTCATTTTATAAAATCAAAATCAACTGAGAATTATGGAATTATTAAGCTTGCAAAAAATGTGTTTTTATTAAAATGCAGCAACTTAGGGAAGAAATGGAAGCAACAGGTTAAAAAGTGTTGAAGCTCACGTTTCTCCCCACATGTCCAGCTTTGACTGGAGTCACATGGTAATGAAGTGTCTCTGAAGTTGCATCTCTATCCACTGGACAGCTTTAGACATTGGGAGCCTTTGTAAGTCTGGGTGTGGTTGGTAAGCAACACCAAACGTTGACTTATTGGTCAATGGGTATGTTATCAGCAAAGTTTGGATAAGGTGTCAGAACCTATACAGTCTAGAAACTCTCTGAGCTGCCAAGGCACCATCTAGAACATTCATGACTTAAAGGGTCGAAGGTGCCTTTTGCTACAAATGCTGGACAGTGTGGCCAGAATACCAGTGTCCTGGAGTGTACAACAGTCTGCATTCTCTGGAGCACAGCAGGAGGTGAGAACAAGTATGGGGTACCTCTAGTGCAAGTTCTCAAAGTGTGGCTGATGTGGGCAATGGGAACCTGGTCTCTTTGAACATGGGGAGCAACAAGCCCAGCCCTGCCCTCATCCAAAGACCAAGCAAGAGAAGGATAGCCTACATCCGAACAGGTATGCAGCACATTGAGATGCCACATGGACTCCACATTCTCAAGGAGGGTCACTGGACCCGAAACATTAACACTGATTTCTCTCCAAAGATGCTGCCAGACCTGTTGAGTTTCTCCAGCTATTTCTCTTTTCATTCTTCCTTCCAATGTTGGAAAGGGACAGGAGAAACAGAGAGTTTTAAAGATCATGGTAGCCTGCATTCGATAGAATCTCACTCTCTTGAGGTTGAGATTTTGCGAGGTGATGATTTTTGAATCTTGTGTCCTGTGCTGCAGATGGGATACAAACTGTTTTACACTCCATGGTTCCTGCAGATAGGAGCTGTAGGTCATTTGATTTAACACGGATACTGGTTCAACACCACCTCGGTTAATTAGAAGAACTGGAAATTATACCTAGCTGAGATCCTGCAGAAATTCAAGACACGCACAATGCAGCCACTTCTTGTACAGGGGAGTCCTCGGCCATGGGTGGAAAAGATAAAACATCAGAACAACTAGCAGAGGTTAACAGAGAGAAGCAGCACACTCACCATAATGAGAACAACCTTTTGGAATATTCCTGGGTATTAAGACTGAAAGTGCAGAAGTTACAACCGCTATTTTGGGGCAGAATTTTTATATTGCTTCTTATAACAAAAAACAAAGGCTTTGAAGACATTGTGGTCATGTCTAGATGCCTAATCAAGAATTCCAAACTGATGCTTCAGAGATAAAAGTTCAAATCCCACCAGGATAGCTGGAAATTAAATTGAAAAAATGATAATGAAACAAGTAGATTGTGATTAACAGCCCATCTGGTGTACCAATGTCCTTCAGAGAAGGAAATCTGTCACTTTCTAAAAAACCCTTCAGGTTCAGCCTAGTTTCTTATGCTCAGGTGGGGGAAATGCACTGCTACTGTATGGGAGGCAAAGGCTTTCTGGTATTGTTGCTGGACTGTTAACCCAGAGAACCAGGTAATGTTCTGGAAACCTGGGTTCAAATCCCACCACAGCAGATCTGAACCCAATAAAAATCTGGAGTGAAGACTGCAAATGCATTGTTAATTGTCAAAAAAACCCATCTAGGGAAGGAGACTGCCATCCTTACCCAGTGTTGTTGACATGACCCACTGCAATGTGGTTGATGGGTAATAAATGCTGACCAAGCCAGGGTTGGCCCCAATTATGTATGAATGATTTAATATAAGACCTTACCAGCTTTGTGCCAACATGTGACTCCAGACCAACAGCAGAGCAGTTGACTTTTAACTGCCCTTTGAAATGTCACTCAGCGGTGCTCACCACCTTCTCCAGGCACTAAGTGCTTGTCATCTCTGTGACCTCATGAACTAAGGGTGAATCATCAAAACCTCATGCCATTCCCAGTGGGACAAGAACCTGAAAAGGCAAATCCCAGGCCTTTATTACAGTTCTGGGGACTGACGATGAGGTTTGTCAATGCTGGTTGGGTTATGCCTGAAACTGTTGAAACTTTATTGCTGGAACAGCACAGCAGGTCAGGCAGCATCCAGGGAACATGCCTGAAACTTCCATCTCATGTCATCCCACTTCCACCAGTTGGCCCCTTCAATAGGTATGAAACTAAAAAAAAATGAGAAAACTGCACAATTATTTTAATTCTCCAATGGTTTTTCCTCCTGAGTGTTGCACAGTGCAGAATGGGATTGACTTCAATCTCTGACCTTTGGAAACTCCAGGATGAGCTGGGAGGGTTGGGGATGAGCTGAGATCTGTAGGTTATAGGTGCTGCACCAGAAGTCACCAATAGCCTATGTTTTAAGGCTGAGGCAGCTGACGTTAAAGAAACTGAAAGTAAACTGTTGGGAAAAAAAGCGGTATTAACCTGCTTTGGTCGTGTTGATATTTTCTGTTCGCGTGGTGCAATCTGAATTGATTAGCCAGCCACTGTTCTCAGTCACTGGCAGCCCGCAAGCATAGCACTGTCTGTGCCAGGAATTATTCATTTTAAGTGGAAACTAAGGCACAATCATACTGCTGACCCCTTGAAGGATGAACTACGCTCTGAAAAACTATTGGAATCTTTCAGTGGCAGTGCATTTCCCTCACCTGAGCATTTGATAGCACATAACAAACAAGGCTGAACCTGAAGGGTTTTGTAGAAAGCTCTTTCCCCTTCTACTCACACCCAATAGTTATACAGACATAGAGATGTCCAGCACAGAAACAGACCCTTCTGTCCAACTTGTCCATGCTGTCCAGATATCCGAACTTTAGTCCCATTTGCCAGCATTTGGCCTAAATCCCTCTGAACCCTTCCTAATCATATACTCATCCAGTTGCCTTTTAAATGTTGTAATTGTACCAGCCTCCACCACCTCCTATGGCAGCTTATCACCCTTCACACATCACCCTCTGTGTGAAAACGTTGCCTCTCAGGTCCCTTTTAAATCTTTCCGCTCACACCTCAAACCTATGCCCTCTAGTTTTGGGCTCCCCTACTCTGGGAAAAAGACCTTGACTATTCACTCTATCCATGCCTTGCATGATTTTATAACATCTATTAGGCACCCGTCTCAGCCTCTGACACTCCAGGGAAAACTGCCTCTCCCTGTAGCTCAAACACACCAACCCTGGCAACATTCTTGTAAATCATTTCTGCACCCTCACAAGTTTAACACCATCTTTCCTCAAACAGGGAGACCGGAGTTAAACACAGTATTCCAAAAGTGGCCCAACCAATGTCCTGTACAGCTGCAACCTGACATCTGAACTCCTATTTGTCAATGCACTGACCAATAAAGGAAAGCATACCAAACCATTAAGTGTATAAGTCCTGCTCTGATTTGCCTTTCCAAAATACAGCACCTCACATTTATCTAAATTAAACTCCACCTGCCACTCTTCAGCTCATTGGCCCATCTGATCAAGGTGCAAAACTAAAATGGAGTGGAGGAGTTTTGAACTGCTGCAACGTGCTTGGAGGTAGAACCATCTCTGACTCTTGTTGGTCACCACCCATTGACAGAACAGAATCACCCTTTACAATGAAAACTGGACCTCGAGACATTTCCGAGTGTTTGAGCAGTTGTGCTAACGTCAGACACTTTGGTTACATGCAGATCATAATAAGATCTCAAGATGCCTCTTCTCACCTGGCAATGTCAGCCCCGCAAATATTTGCTACAGGAGGTCAACTTATACAGTCAGTTCTGATATAATGTGATAGTTCCGTTCTTGTGCGATCTCACGTTTTAAGAAAATCGCGTAATAGCCGCATTATTTAAACTAATGGGGCCATAATCAGATAATAGCTAATACAGATAAGGAAAGTTTGTGTTCTGCAAATAGTAGTCTAAGTTCTTCAATTACATTACAGCAAATTTATGTTGAAGAAACTCACGTTAAAGCAGAACCGACTGTACTCTGTTTGTTTTGAAACTTCACCTTAGCTCCGATCTCAGTCTGAGTTCATGATTTTGCTGGTCAATTTTAGGTAAATGCTACCCAGAGACACTAAACTGCTTAGTCTCAGTCTCTGAAGCAATGGGAACATTTAAATTATCTGCAAATACACAGTGGTCAAACCAGCACATGACCACCTTGCTACTCCTGCCTGGTTTAAGTACAGAACTACAAACAGTACCCCCAGCAGAGTGACTATATCTAATGTACTATGCTACAATTTGGCAGCTGGATTAAAGAATATTTTTGGTTTTAAGATGGGGGAGAGGGGAACGTGAAGCTATGTGAGCATTCACAGACTGGATTTGTCAGAAATAAACTTCAAAAGTGAAGTATTGACCTCCTCAAGGCAACAGTGCACAGTCAGACTTATAACAAACACCCAGCCACTCTCCCACCCTTTTCAAGGACAATGGAGCTTCTTTTTCCTGCTCTCTGTTCATCTGTTCATGTAATTGTTTGTCCAACCAGTGAGGCAAGAGGTTAGATTAGGAACATGCTGTTGCCATGTGCACTGGGGATCAGCCACACTTTATAGATACCAAGCTTCAGCAATCTCTATAACAAGCAGCCTGATCTGGCGCATCTGCTCTTAGCCTGAACCCCAAGATGGTAGTCACGTGTCTTCAGAAAGCACTCTTCATCCATGATAATTCTTCTATAACTGGCACTTCAGACTTGCTGTGAAACAAGCATTTTGTGTTTCCTATCATTGAATCTTACTTGACTGGAATTATTTCTTGGATTAGGTTGTAGCAATGCCTTTTATGAGTTTAATTATCACTCTCAGGTCAATATGTTAGCTTCAGCACTTCTCTAAGTCACTTTTGCCCAAAGATTGAAATTTGATTTTATTCCTGTAAACCTGCCGTAGGACCATAAGCATCTGAGGGGAAGAGTTGGGATCAAAATCCTTTGTCAGATTCAATTAGTTGAAGGTTTTTAACCTAAAACATTCATTTGAGCGCATTCTGTTCTAGATTCTGATGGATTTGCTGCCTTTTCTCATTTGCAGTTCAGACTTGGGGAAATTAAAAGCTTTTTATTAAAACTTTGTTTCTTTTTTGCTTTCATCATCCAAACTTGTCAGTGTGCCTGATCTGTCTGAAAATAAACTCTATTGTAGAATGATGCAGCACAGAAGGAACCCACTTGGCGTGTCCGCCCTACACTATGTGCAATGAAGCTGCAAGCATATTCTTTCTAAACAATTTGGCCACACAGCGTGCAGACAGAACCTTTCCACCAAACATGCAGGACACTTAGGGAGCAGAATCCAGAGACACAGTTATAGACAGACACATACCCACAAGAGAAACAACATTCAAACATAAGTATATGTGCTCTTCCTTTTATATTTTATTCACTCATGGGATGTGGGCATCGCTGGCTGGCCAGCATTTATTGCCCATCCCTTGTTGCCCCTTGAGAAGGTTCTGGTGAACTGATTTCTTGAATCATTGCTGTTCAGTTGCTATAGGTTCACCTACAATGCCATTAGGGAGGGAATTTCAGGAGTTTGATCCAGCAACAGCGAAGAAATAGTGATTTTTTTTCCAAGTCAGGATGGTGAGTTGTTTGGAGGGGAACTTGCAGGTGATGTCCTCCCAGATGGAAATGGAGGTGGGTTTGGAAGGTGCTGTCTGAGGATCTTAGGTGAATTGCTGCAGTGCATCTTGTAGATGGCACACTCTGCCGTGACTGAGTGTTGGTGGTGGAGGGAGTGGATGTCTGTGGTTGTGGTGCCAATCAAGTGGGCTGCTTATTTCTGGATGGTGTCAAGCTTCTTGGAACACATTACATCTGTTGCATGTGCGTATATGTGTTGATATGCCTCTCTTGTTGTACATCTCTGTGTGTTTACTGCAGGTAAAAGAGTGCATGTCGAATTAATTAAGGTATGTTGAGTTTACACAAACCAGAGAATCTCACTGGTGTTATCTATTGACTTAATTTGAAGTAAAATCAGGGAAGTCACATCAATCACGTTACCATGTCCCAAATCTAAGAAGCAGTGCATCTCTTTACTATGGGAGCATGTCTACAGACAAACATAGGAAATAGAGTAGGCCATTCAATCTTTCAAATGTGTTCCGCTATTCAATTAAATAATGGCTGATTTGTATCTTAAATGCCTCTGCAAGACATCTTAAGGAGGTGTGTGTAAGTATTTTTGAAGGAAAGCTTTCGACCCTTGCATTACATAAAAATTTACAGGCTCCTGGACATGAAGAGGCAAACAAACAACCCTTTTGTTTGCAAACCTTATGCCGGAGAGATTGGGAAGTTTCACAGTAGATTTTTAAAAATTTGTCTTTTCATGCAAATGGCTGACCACATTTTAGCCACCTCAAGTTATCAGACAAAGTCTCAGGAACAGTTGTGGCTGTGATTGTGTGTGACACCAGCACAAGCTAACAAAGACACCACTCAATCACCTCTGTAAGGCTATAGCGAATTGAGCCAGGCCCTCTGCATCAAGACTGACACAATGTTTGTGTTTCCAAAATCAAATAACTTCCAAATAAAGATTCATTTCCACAAGTAAAATTTGGAATCTAATAAAAAAAGTTTGGAGAGTTTACACATTGAGTAACAGATGGACGAAAATGATTTACGGGCTGAAATCTAACTGAGGTATTAAGAAAAGGGCATGGAAGCTCCCTTTTAACTATAGTGGCTACACAGCACCTAGAACCCAGGCTCCATTCCAGTCTTGGAGAATTGTCTGTGTGGAGTTTGCACATTCTCCTCATGGCTGTTTGAGTTTACTCCAAGTGCTCCAGTTTCCTTCCACGGTCCAAAGATGCGCAGGTTGGGTGGATTGGCCAGGCTTAAAAATTGTTCATAATGCAGGTTTGGTGGGTTAGCCATGGTAAGTGTGGGGTTATGGGGATAGGGTGTGGGCGTGGATCTGAGTGGGATGCTCTTTGAGTGCAGATTCTATGGGTTGAATGGCCTCTTGCTGCATTGTAGGGATTCAATGATCCCTTTCAAGGAGAGATTGATAAGATTTCTGATTATCAATGGCGTAAAGAGCTATTGGGACAATTTGTTTACAAAACATTGAATTGTTCAATCAGTCACTGAGTAGCAAAGCAGACTTGGACTGAATAGCATACTCCTGCTCCTATGTTCCAATGTCAGGTTTAATGATACAGTATACTAGATATCCTATAGTGACTGACAGATTCCCATCTCATCAAAGATTCTAATTTGTAATTAATTGATATTTTGGAGTGAGGTACACACTATAATCTAATCAAAGTTCATATCATATGATGTACTGTGGGAGTTGCTTGTTAGCTATTCCAGATTTTATTAATACTGCATTTTGAAATCTGTTTATGTTCGCTTTATTTCAATGTTACATTCCCTAAGACATGGCAAGTTTCCTTGATCTCTTATTGTCTGCTGTTGAAAGGTTAAGATTATGATCTCATTCCTGTACTGTTCTCAGTATTTATCGAACCATCGATCTCCACTAACAAGGAGATTCCAAGGGCAGTGCTAAATGTGACTGAAGCCCTAACGAAATCTCCTGCTGAACAGTTTAATGAGGCTACAGTTCTGACACCTGAGGCTCTGCTGATAAATGTCTTACATTTTTTTAAAATGCAATGAATACGACTCAAAATGTCTAAAACAGCCAGTTGCAAGGGATCTCATTGTGTAGGAGGATGTCCATTGTAATTGTATCTAACTCCACAAAGTTCTTGGGCTAACTCTAAATCATTACATGCAAAGCAATAGAACAAGCAGGGCTATGTTAACCAGGAGATAGTACTTGAGGGGTGAGCCTTCAATGAAACAAAATGATGGAGTTAGTCATCACAAAGTGGTCACTCATTTACTCTGAATTCTCAAATGAAACAGTCATTAAAATTGTTGCATCCAATCTTGAGAAATTACAAAATATCTGTTGAAAATGACGAGCCCAGGATGGACTATGAAGCAATGACCAGGTTGTTGAGAAGATGATCAGAAAATGTTTCCTACATGTTGAGGTTTGTGAATTTCCAGAAATATCTTCAGACAAGGGACCACTTTGTGTCACGAAAGAGGGGAGACACCAGAAGTAATAAAGCCACGAGAGCGAACAACAAATACAACGAGGACAGAATCATCAATAATACAAGGAAACAACAGATAAATGCAAAATATTAAACAGTAACACTTAAACAAGGCATTTTGTGCAGCATGTGCTGAAGCTGGGCTTTGTAACACCCCAAACCTCAGAATCTTTTGGGCAGTTTCATGTGTTCCGACTGGGGCTGCTTCTGGAGATTTTATCACATGACATCCTAGTCACACACATCCCAATCCACTACACTCCCACCACTGGTCTATCCTGCAGGTGTTACCTTTCTACAGCCAATAGGAAAGGGAACAAACACTTTGCTGGCCAATCAAATGAAGCTCCACCATTTGCAAAACAGCCTTTCATTCCCCATCCCCAATAATTAACAAAATCATCGATACAAACGAGAGAACAACTCAGATTTCTGTTCAATGTTCCTATTGTTTTTCACCTGAGTTGCAACTAAAAGTGATCCTGAAATTAATCAATAAGTTTCTGGAACCTCCAGGATAATCATGGAGCAGTCTCAACACCAGAACCCCATCCCCTTTCTGAATGGAAAGGCAATGGAACAGGGATCAATTTTAATACAATTTTTGGATTGGCAATTTTCAGTTCATGAGGCATTTTTTGCATAACTGAAGAGTTAAAAAATATTAGGGTACTTATGGTTTTCTTTAATTTCTCCCTCCGCTGACCCCTCAACATCCCCACCTGTCTGACTAAACTCACCGACAGTCTGTCTGGTGTTAAAAGCACCAAAAACACTTTGGTGCCTCTCCCCAAATGGCTGGCCTTCAAACGTAAGCCGAGGTGCGGAATGCCATCGGACTGGCACCCATTACGGGCATCACTTTCTGTCTCAATCCTGCCCTGGCACAAAACCTACAAACGATTTCTCAGGGAGCAGTTTCAGAGAGAGCACTACGTCACCTTGAAGGCGTGCTTGCGGCTGATGTTGTCCGAAGGTTGAACAGGGCTTATTCGGAAGCTGAACAATGGGATGCTCGCCAGAACTGCATCCTCTTTCTCATCTGGATTCAAAAACAAAACTCACTGTTACTGAATTATCTTTCTTGGAAGACCGCTCTTTCGCACGTACCACTCTGCATAAGGAAGGAGAGGTTACAAGAATAGACTGTGATTGGCCCTCCTGCCTGATCTGAATGCTAGCGAATGAATGGCTTCATGCGAATGAAGAATTGCAGCCGTTGACACACTAAGTCCAACACTAGCTTTGGGTTTCCCTGGCCTCGATTACCATTGTTTGCAAAGTACACCCCCACTCTCCTCCCAGCCCCTCTCCCCAATACTCACCTTGTGTCTGTAACCTCTCCCTCAGCTACCTGGGGTGTTGTCTCTGACTGCCCAGTCTGTTACTTAAAATAAGGCTGTTACTTAAACTAAGGCTTGACCATTAAAATGACGCATTCCTGATTTTAATCCCTCCACCACTGAGGGCAGTGCTCTCAACTGCTGAGGCTCAGGAATTCCCTCCCTAAACCTCTCGGCACCACTATCTCTCCCTCTCCTCCTGAAATGCTATCTCTTTGACCAGGTTTGATGGTTACCTCGGTAATAGAAGAGGCAGCGATCTGCCAGCACAAACCAGCGCTTGTTCCAGGACTTCACTCCTGAACTTGCCTGTCAAAGATAAGGACAGTTATGACCTTCGCATTGATAAGAGTGAAGACAATTAGCAAGGCAACAGTCAACATTTCCCAGTCATCCAACACCATTCCCTTGGTCAAAATAATGGATGCATCCACCTTGGATTTAAAGAAATTAATGGCTATTCCCATCAAAACATATTATCCTCATCAGATGCTGTTGACACCCTCACAATCTCAACCTACAACAGCAAAGTTTGGAAAATGTTGAAAATCTGAAAAGGTTGCTAAGAAATGATGGCGTCATGGTAATGGAATTAGATCAGTAATTTAGAAGCACAAGCTAATGTACTTGCGACAAGGGTTTGAATCCCACCATGCAGATCATGAAATTTGAATCCAGTGGAGTCTGGAATTAAAGGCTCATCCAAAGGTCGCAAAAGCCCATCCACTTCACTGATGTCCTTTAGGAAATGGGAATGGCCTACATGTGACTCCAGACCCACAGCAATGTGGCTCATGCTTAAATTATCCAAAAAGAATGAGAACAAATGGCTGGGGTAGCCAGCAATGCTTAGGTTGCACTAATGAATAAAAAATGGCTGGAAATATTCAGAAGGTCTGACTGTGTCTGTGGGGAGGGGAACAGAGTTGATGATTAATGCTTTTTCTCTCTTTGTAAAATTGATGGGCATTTCTCCAAGTTTCTTGCTTCTATAGCAAATATATCCTGCTCTGCAGGTGCCAAAATATCACCAAATGGAAAATACTGCAGCTGGTAGAAATCTAACATCCTGGAAAATTCTGGAATTCTGTTGAACAAAAGCTGAGTAGAAATGACTGCCCTGATACTGGCAGTTGGGAAATCCAGGAATGTGGAAGTTTTGATTAACTTAACTACTGGACCTTATTAGGAGTTTTTTTTTGTTAAATCAGGTTTTCTGCCTGGCAACTGGATACACTGAAGAGTTTATCCATTACTGAGCAGCAAAGCCAGTGGTCTACACTGCACAGTGTCACAGCGTATCTGCTGGGATTGTGGAAAGGCACAAATGGATTAGGTGGAAGTTGGGAAGGATAACACTTCAATTTGTGTGGAATTGGATTGGTACTTTCCCACTTGACATTAGTTCCTTCCCCCAATGGTTTAACACTTCATCTAGCCCTGAAGTGTTCATTGCTTGGCCATTACAGTTTGTTGCATTGCCTTTATATTCTATGCCCAGTGAATGGCTTTACAACGAGTCCTTGCACCTACTTGGCTTTGGGCTGCGTTGTTATGACTCTCTACAGTGATGGCCCTTCACTTCTGTAAACAATTTGATCTTGATTGGCTTTGTGCTCGGTTTTGAAAACTTGGCACGGATTTCATGCGGCTGAGAGTTTGACTCATGTCTTTGAAACAATGAAAGTTTCTGTTGTCCAAAGCTTTCTTATAAAGCAACACAAACTGCAGCAGATAAAGTTTAAAAAAAAAAGTTCCTACAATCCCACTTTGTGAAGAGAAGGGATGGATGCTTCAGAGGATTCTGGGAGACTTTTCAATGTTTGGTAAAAATGTAACTGATCATAAGATCTCATTTTAGACACTAACTGGACTTTCTGCACTTCCTTTTGACTGCCCACACATTTTAATACAATCCCAGTTCAACATACCCCTGTGACATTTTATCAAATATCACTACAAGACAGGTATTAAATCCTTTACTTTAAATCAAAAAATAAAACTCATGCTTCATATTAGTTCTTTTGCATTAATTAAAGGCATCATTCAAACACTGTTGTACAGATCTGCAGTGGCAAATTCATTTCCCTGCACTGATTTAAAATATGTGCAGGATCTTAAATTTAATAACAGCACAGAGTTCATGCATCTATTCCTGCTGAATAAGCACCAATGTAATGCAGAGAGCCTATCTGACCCTGCTGAATGGGGAACAAGTTACACAGCGAGTAACCCTTGCACTGCTGCATAACCAGTAAATCTGTGCTGTCAGCTATTCTCTATTCAGCAAGGGATAGATCACACCAAGAGAAATCATGACCATGTTAACTACCAACACCGATTAGTTATAAAAAGAGTAGCAAATGCAGTGAAATCATAAATGCAGATGTGAAGAAGCTTATAGCTTTACTGGAACTAATGTGCAGAGCAAGTAATTTGCACCTGTTATGTGGTGACTAACTCCTGCACAATAATTTCACAGTCACCCAGCATAAACCTGGGCATAACTAATTGGAATGCCAAAGTACCAACATTGATTTCAATGGGAACTTTATAGAAGCAGCATTTAATGCAGATTCGTTTATTTTGCAATTAGCCGTTAACAATGTGTAGTATTTTTGGCACCATGTGGAAGTGATCTCCAACACGTCTTAAAGATACTGCTTGATATGACGAAATGCAAACACAATTTCAGCACAGGTTTCTAGTTGACAAGCTATAGGTCTGTAAATTTGTGAAAGGATAATATTCAGGCTTGGGCTGATAAGTGGCAAGTAACATTTCGTGCCACACAAACATGGCCAATGTCCAATAAGAGATAATCTAACTATCTCCCCTTGATGTTCAATGGCATCAAAGTTGAAACTTTATTGCTGGAACAGCACAGCAGGTCAGGCAGCATCCAGGGAACAGGAGATTCGACGTTTCGGGCACAGGCCCTTCTTCAGGAATGGCATCACCATTGTTGAATTGCCCAATATCAATATCATTGAAGTTGTCATTGATCAGAAACTGAACTGTATTAGTTTAAAAGTAGCTACAAAAGTAAGTCAAACTCTGGGACATTTTGATGAGTAATTCACTTCCAAATTTCCCAAAGCTTGCCCACCATCTGGAAGGCACAAGTCAGGAGTGTGATGGAATGTTGCACAATTGCCTGGATGAGTGCAGTTCCAATACCACTGAGGACAAGGTGGACAGCTTGATTGGCACCCCATCTAACACCTTCAACATTCACTCCCTCCATCACCTATATACCTATGTACCATCTACAAGATGTACTGCAACAGCTCACCAAGGCTCCTTAGATAGCATCATCAAAACAGGTGTCATCTACATCCTAAAAGAATAAAGGCAGCAGATACATAGGAGCACCACCACCTTCAAGGTCCTTTCTAAACCAGTCACCATCCTGAACTAGATCACTATTCCTTCCTTGTCACTGGGTCAGAATTCTAACCATGTGCCCACCTATAGCACAAGGACTTCAAGCGGTTCAAGAAAGCAAATCACCACTACTTTCTCAAGGACAGTTAGGGATGGTCGATAACATCTGGTCTAGCCAGTAAAGACTATATCCCATGAATGAATAATAAAAAACGTCACTCGGCAGACAAAGGCAGACTGCCTTCAATAGGTTAAACACAAAGAACTGTGGATGCTGGAAATCTAAAACAAAAGCAGAAAGTGCTGGAGAAACCCAACATTTCTGGCAGCATCTGTGGAAAGAGGAACAGAATAATTCCAGTGACCCTACAGATGCTGTCAGACCCTGCTGTGTTCTTCCAGTGTTCTCTGTTAGTGCTTCCAGCAGTTGTGACGTAAAGAGCAGGATTGCCCATAAATACAACAATAAGTACAAGAGATAATAAAGGGGAAACCTCTCAACACAGATTTATGCGCTAATGAAATTCACCTTCAAAATGAGCAGTTGAAGCAGAAACGTGTCCAGTTCAGTTTATACAAATGGACAAACAGAACGAGGCAGAAGGACATGGACACAAGATGATTGATTTTAAAGAAAGATTTTCCAGGGTATGCAGGATTACAGAGCTGAGGTTGAAATCAGATCAGCCGTGACCATGGAGGAACAGGCTCGAAGGGCCGAGTGGTCTATTCTTATCTCTTGTTTGTACATTTGAAATGAAAGGAACTGGGTTTGCTGAAAGCTTTAGCGGAGTTGGGATGCTATTTTGCGGCTGTACAGGATGTTGGTGAGGCCACTTCAAGAATACTGCATACAAATGCTGGTCGCCCTGCTATAGGAAGGGTGGTGTTAAACTAGAGAGCGTATGGAAAATATTCACAAGGATGTTGCCTGGACTGGAGGGTTTGAGTTATAAGATGAGGCTGGATAGGCTGGGACTTCTTTCCCTGGAGCATAGGAGGCTTCATTGTAATCCCAGTTGTATCAACTCTGGCTCTGAAGGTATTAATGTTCATATTATAATAGCTCCACCCACTCTACTGACATCACACACAGTCTGTGGGTCAACACAAAGAGTTCTCTTCCAGTTTTCAGAGGGAGCAGATGAACTTGTATCAGCTCCCTAAGTTCCTAGTTCTGCCCACTATCCGCCTGACCAAATGCAGATGTACATGTTACTATCATGTAATAAGACTTCTTGTTATCTAACAACAATGCCTCTTCTGTAGATGGTCTCCAATGGTGTACCCTGTACCACTAATGGATAGTGCGACTCAAGACGAAGCAAAATTGAGCAGGATTGGTGGCAATGGTGACCTCAAACAGCCCTAACCCAGCACCACAGACTGGCAGAAGTGAAAGCTGCCACAAGGTGCCTACTGTGATCATGCAGGTAAAAAAAACACAACTTTGAACTGCACACATGGATGAAACTGGACCTTCAGAAGAGGAGGGATGGGAGAAACAAAAAAGGCTTAAATGCTTTTTTAAAAAATTAATAGCTGTGTGGACCAATACTGCGCTGCGTTGTTCTGTACAATGTTATTGTGGGGTTTAGCAATAAGACACATTATAGTATTGATGAAAAAAGACACATTTTGTCAAAGCCCTTCATCTTGCACACATCAGGACAATTTGCAAGAATACCTCCAAGACTGGTTGAGCATATTAAACAGAATGTTTCGTATGTTGCTTATGACAAGAAAGGGGATGACTTTACCTTACCAGTCAATGCTTGCGAATCTCACAACACAGCTTTTAGCATTAGATGTGATTCTGTAATTAAACAATGTTTTTTGGATAATCCTGAGTGCGTGAAGAATTATGCTACAGTTCAATTTAGACCTTGCAATATGGTGCACCTGTGTCTACTTGAAACTATGTAAATTAATATACAGGGTTCTGTTCTTTGCAGACAGAAACAACATGGACTCACATTGCATCTATTTCAACTCAACAAAATAGGCAACAGCCATTCGCTGGTTGATTTCTCAGGGTAATTCCCTAACCAATCAGAGTCAACCTGTTTGGTTCAAATGGTGAATGAATCTTGGCAGTTAACTGTCAATTAATAGTAATGGGATGCATTCTTCTGCGCAATACCTCTACCAATCAGATTCCACTTGGCAACTAGCTTTCTTCTGTCATGCAGTAGAAATATTGGTTTTCCCCTTGAATTGACATTCTTGTGAAGTTTCCTGACCCCGTGCAAGTTGAAAAAGCTAAACAAAGTGTGTCATGTTAGAGTATTAGAGATGTACAGCACAGAAACAGACACTTCGTTCCAACTCGTCCATGCCAACTAGATATCCTACATTAATCCAGTCCAGTTTGCCAGCACTTGGTCCATATCCCTTTAAACCCTTCCTATTCATATAGCCATCCAGATGCCCTTTAAATGTTGTAATTGTACCAGCCTCCACCACTTCCTCTGGCAGGTCATTCCATACACACATCATCCTCTGTGTGAAAAAATTGCCCCTTAGATCCCTTTTATATCTTTCCCCTCTCATCTATGCCTATGCCCTTTAATTTTGGACTCCCCCACCCCAGGAAAAAGACCTTGGCTATTCATTTTATCTCTGCCTTTCATGATTTTATATACCTTTATAAGGTCACCCCTCAGTCTCCAACACTCCAGGGAAAACAGTCCCAGCCTATTCAGTCTCTCCCTATAACACAAATCCTCCAATCCTGGCAACATCTTTGTAAATCTTTGCTGCACCCTTTCAAGTTTCACAACATCTTTCCTACAGCATAGAGGCCAGGATTGAACAGTATTCTAAAAGTGGCCTAACCAATGTCCTGTACCAATGTTTCAGCAAACTCAAGTCTTGCACTACTACATGTTATTTATATTTATTTTTAAATAGACTGTCACTGCAGGGCAAACTTGTGCCACTGTATCCCAGTTTGACCCCACTGCTGGTCAGTCAAACAGGAGTTATACTGTACCTGCTTAAACAACCAGCCACTCTTTAGGACATTGGCTTTCGGATTCCTCTTCATTGAGTTTGACCTTTTGCCAAAGGCAGCATTTTTCTTTGACGACCTGGAAGTCTGTTAAGAGACAACGTTAAAACAACTAGGTGAAAGATTAAAAGCATCAACTAAAGAGAAACAATGTGCCCCCTGCCATTCCTCACCTCCCTACACACTCCTTTTTAAGGGGCATAGCTAATACTAACCCTAACCATAAAGGAGAACGAAAACATATCAATGGAATAACAATATTTTATCTAGTATCTACTTCAGGCTCCAATACTTGCACTGCTCACTAATTGTTGAAAGCCTCAAAAATGTCACTAACATAGAAAATAGAAACAGGAGTGGCCTGTGAGCCTGCTCTGCCAATCAATATGAACATGGCTGATCATCTAACTCAGTCCCCTGTTCCTGCTCTCACTCCATAGCCTTTGATCATTTTAACTCTAAGAACTCTATCTAACTCCGTCTTGAAAACATTCAATGCTTTGACCCCAACCTGATCTGATTTGATTTGATTTGTACCGGGATACAATGAAAAGTTTTGCTTTGCATGTTAATGAGACAAATCATGCCTTACATAAGTACATCAGGATAAAAGTTCAGAATGCACAATATAGTGTTAAGCTACAGAGAAGGTGCGAAGAAAGATCAACTCTAACATAGGAAGTTTGGTAATAGTGGGAATAAACTATTTTTAAATCTGTAGATACATGTTTTCAAACTTTTGCATCTTCTGCTTTTAGAAAAGGGTGGAAGAGAGTATAACCAGGCTGGGAGGACTCTTTGATTATATTGGCTGCTTTTCTGATGCAGCAGGAAGTATAGATGCAGTCAATGGAAGGAAGTCTGGGTTTCATGATGGACTGGCTCTTTCTGTATCAGAGAATGCTGCAGGTGAAGAAGTTTCTCCTCATCTCAGCCCTAAATGGACGACCCTATATCCCCAGAATGTGACCCTTGGTTCTGCACTCCCTGACCATTGTGAACATCCTTCTACAGTTACTCTGTCTATTCCTGTTCCAATTTTAAATGTTTTTATGAGATTGCTCATCCCTAATTTTTCTAAACTTGCGTGAATATAGTCCTTCAATCCACTAGCAAGTACACCACTTCCAGGACTGTGGAATTCAGGAGAGCAGACAGAGTGGCAAAGCACCTATCCTGCCAACTGCACCAGGCTATGTCCAACCTATACTCATACAGATACCACCTTGGCCTGGAATCAGAGCAGATCCATGTAAAGGTCTTGCAGACTTGACCATTCCCCTCCCCTCTGGTTTATTCCAGAAATAGTGACTGCAATTGGTAGCAAAAAGGGAATGAGGATGTGACAGACAACAGTGAACTGTGCACCAGAATCCATCACAGAAACATTCCAGAAGAACTGACCCTTCATAAACCCCATTCTTTGAAATATAGCTCCTCTGTTCTTTCGGGGTTTAACATAATAGTTAGCCTCAAGGTTTGTTGGGGCTTACAGGCTGTGCTGGGATTACACTGTCCAGTGCTAGGATTGCACTATCCAGTGCTGGGATTACGCTATCCAGTGCTGGGATTGCACTATCCAATGCGAGGGTTGCACTGTCTAGTGCGGGGATTGCACTGTCTAGTGCAGGGATTGCACTGTCCAGTGCTGGGATTATACTGTCCAGTGATGGGATTGCACTGTCCAGTGCTGGGATTGCACTGTCCAGTGCTGGGATTGCACTATCCAGTGCTGGGGATTGCACTGTCCAGTGCTGGGGATTGCACTGTCCAGTGCTGGGATTGCACTGTCCAGTGCTGGGATTGCACTGTCCAGCGCGGGGATTGCACTGTCCAGTGCTGGGGATTGCACTGTCCAGTGCTGGGATTATACTGTCCAGTGCTGGGATTATACTGTCCAGTGATGGGATTGCACTGTCCAGTGCTGGGGATTGCACTGTCCAGTGCTGGGATTGCACTGTCCAGCGCGAGGATTGCACTGTCCAGCGCGAGGATTGCACTGCCCAGTGCTGGGGATTGCACTATCCAGTGCTGGGATTACACTGTCCAGTGCTGGAATTACACTATCCAGTGCTGGGATTACACTGTCCAGTGCTGGGATTACACTGTCCAGTGCTGGGATTACACTGTCCAGTGCGAGGATTGCACTGTCCAGTGCTGGGATTACACTATCCAGTGCTGGGATTGCACTGTCCAGTGCTGGGATTACACTGTCCAGTGATGGGATTGCACTGTCCAGTGATGGGATTGCACTATCCAGTGCGAGGAGTGCACTGTCCAGTGCTGGGATTGCACTGTCCTGTGATGGAATTGCACTATCCAGTGCTGGGATTGCACTATCCAGTGCTGGGATTGCACTATCCAGTGCGAGGATTGCACTGTCCAGTGCTGGGATTGCACTGTCCAGTGCTGGGATTGCATTGTCCAGTGCTGGGATTGCATTGTCCAGTGCGAGGATTGCACTGTCCAGTGCTGGGATTGCACTGTCCAGTGCTGGAATTACACTGTCCAGTGATGGGATTGCACTGTCCAGTGATGGGATTGCACTGTCCAGTGCGAGGATTGCACTGTCCAGTGTTGGGATTGCACTGTCCAGTGCTGGGATTGCACTGTCCATTTGGGCAGCTTTTGACATGTTTTCCTTCCCGGGATCAGCCACCAGCAACGAGCTTGTTCCTTGGGACAGCTTCTGTGCTGTCTTGTGCCTGGGAATTCCAGCGGCCCTGCATAGTGGTACTGTCTTTCCCAAACCCTGGAGCCATGAATTTAACTAAGATGAACTTTATCTTAAGTTTTAAGTTTTGTTTTCTTATCTATGCCTTCTGTTATTAATATAGTCATCATGCTATGGTGACTTGAACAGTTCCACTGATTTTTTTGAAAGAAAAAATACAAGCAACAATAAATGACTATTCTACTTGATGGAACAAGCAACCAACTAAATTAAGTCAACTGTGAGACTGGAGACGTTGGGCTAGTTACTAAAGACGCACAAAACTCATAACCCAACCACCAACACTTACTAAATATGCCAGTTGCAATATGACACTTCCGACATAGATTTGTGCTCAATGTTGCATGTTTATAAACGGTTGCCCCATTTGGAGACCTTGTGGTTCAGATCAATATGAAGAGACCTTTATGATTCCTCAGAAGTGGCCAGTGGGGTTAGTCTGGCAATAACTGAGCCAAAAATACAATTTTCTGGAACAGCTCAGCAGGTCTGGTAGCATCAGTGGAGAGAAATCAGAGTTAACATTTCAGGTCGAGTGACCCTTCCTCAGAACTCAATAATTCAGTCAGTTTTAAGTACATTGTTTTAACAATTCTTCTTACGGCAATATCTTTAGCTTCCCATCTGACAGGTATGTTTGTGCCCATATAGTAACAGTATCCAATATTAAAAAATCGCACAATACCAGGTTATAGCCCAACAGTTTATTTGGAAGCACTAGCTTTCGGAGCACTGCTCCTTCATCAGGTGGTCATCAAGTGACAACCACCTCATGAAGGAACAGTGCTCCGAAAGCTAATGATTCAAAATATACCTTTGGACTATGTTGTGTGATGTTTAACTTTGTACACCCCAGTCCAACACTGACTCCTCCAAATCATGGTATCCAATATTGACCCTTCAACTGAAGGTGAACACATGCTTCCTCTGCAGTGAAATGCCATGCTTACCCTGACCGCCTGTTCCTGAGAGGTTTCTGAAACCAAGGTGTGATTGGACATCTCACTGGCAATGCTGGTTGGACGCTGCCCACCTCCTCCTTCACCTCGCACACCTCCTGCCCGGTTCGACATGTTAGGCAGTGGCCTGAAACAACCGAAGGAACTGTGTTAGAAAAAGAGACTGTAATAGTCTCAAAAATCCCCAGATTTACTGTTGTACACATATGAATAGAACTTCGTGTCATGAATTTGTGTGCATTGCGTTCATAATATATCCGCACACTCTACTGTACATGCTGTGTATGTACATTAAATTCTACTAAATGTTGTGATACTCTTTAACCCAGAAACAGTACAACAAAGAAAAATAGTAATTTATTTTAAAGTGACTGTGGAACCTATCATTTCTAAAAGAATGTTGCAAAGTACTTTCAAGGGTTGGCATCCACTATAAGAAGACTCTAACCTCACACCATTAATGCATTGTCTGAGCTGAGATGTCATCTTTTTCTTATCCACTGAGTTAACTCAGGGCTGTGACTTGAAAGAAATTCTGGGATTTACATATTAATCAATCAAAACCTGCATCACAATTCTAAGTGATTAAAGACTTTACAGCAATCTAGGTTTGTCTAATACATCACAGCAGTTGTATGACACTGACCTTTAACATATAAATTCTGTGTCCTATGTACCTGCCTGCTGAGCTACCGGATGTTGGAGCAACACTCTGAAAGCTTCTACTTTGAAATAAATCTGTTCAACTATAACCCAGTATTGTGTGATTTTTAACACTGTAAAAAGGATCAATTGTAATTTGTTTGGATAATAAGAAATTGGCCATCAAGTCCCAGTGTATGACACGGTGACCCTTGGCCTGGAAGCTGCACCAATAGCAAGGAAAGCAGAGACAAAGGGAAGGTACAGTCAGAGGAGCCGGAGGGTGGAGGTGATCACAAGAAGAAAGTGGAGAGAAACAGAAAGAAGAACACAAACAATTCTTGTGAGGAGAAGGAACAAGTCAATTTCAGGATAAGCTCAGTTTTTCTGTTTAGCAGAAAGAGGTACAGAAACTCTTGGAGAAACTGCACGGCTTGGCTAAAAAAGTGTGAAAACTAGATGGCTGTATGAATAAATAAGAGATGTTAAAGAATTGGGTATGTTCCCAGACTGGCCAAACAGGGAACTGTAGTGTTATTGGTTGGTCCATTGAAATGCGATTCAGGAAAGCTACATTTTCAGGATTGTTGCCAAATAAGGGAGAGAGGATTGGTAGAAATGTGTGTCCCTCGCTGGTGATAAATGTACCTGTGAAATCCAGAGGAGAGAGGTTTTAAAGGGCACAGCTCCTGACTGACCTCACAAGAGCAAGGAACAGCATGTTGTGGCTCTGCACAGCTACATACTGCCACATTTGTGGAGGAAGTGACTCAAATGCTTATGGCTACAAAAAGATGTACCTTTGTGAGCTAGCTAAAATGAAATTTATCCCTTTATTTGAAGTAGTAGTTGCCTAATAGTTTTTATGTAAATTGTAATGGTTCTATTGAGGGTAGAGTTAATCCTACAAAAATCCTAACCTTGTCAGTCGTTGCTTCACATGGAGGTTGTTCAGTAAGTATTAGTTTTCCCTCAGGGACCATAACAATGTTATACATTAATGCATGATAATGATATATTATAATTGTGGTGTATACTGTTTCTCTATATGTGGTCTTCTGTGTTAAACCGAAATGGTAATAATTTCCAGCTCAAGGTTTTTGACTGAAACAAGCCAAAAAGCATTTTACTGGAATTAGGCCTGAAATTTCTACAAATCCTCTCCCACTCTATTTCCAAATTGAGAATCACTGGTGTTTGAACTGGTCACAAAGTAGCTGTCACGCTAAAGGAAAATTGCAAGGATTTAATCTTTTGTTTCCCCTAACAGTTTTGCAATAACTCAGTCTCATACAGACAGAGGGAATATTTCTTCAGTGGGACTCGCCCAGAGGGAAGATCTCCTCCCACATTCTCTTTGCTTCATTAACACCCACAGATACAGTTACAGAACTTACAGCAAATTCATTTTTCAGGCACTCCTTTTTAATGAATGTGAGGCCTTCTGGACACAAAAGGATTCAACTATGTTTCAAAAGGGAGCTGGGTAATTCTCTCTGAGGTCTCAGCCAATATTAATCCTTCAAACAACATCTCTAAAACAAATTAGCTGGTCAGTTATACATTGCTGCTCACAGTTACAAATTAGCCATATCCTACAGTAATGGAGTGGAGATTGCAGGTTAAATTGGACGGCACGGTGGCTCAGTGGTTAGCACTGATGCCTCACAGCACCAGGGACCCAGGTTTGATTCCAGCCTTGGAAGACTGTCTGTGTGTGCACATTCTTCCCGTGTCTGCATGGGTTTCCTCCAGGTGCTCTGGTTTCCTCCCACAATCCTAAGATATGCAGGTCAGGGTGAATTGGCCATGCTAAATTGCCCATGGTATTCAGGGGTGTGTAAGTTAGGTGTATTAGTCAGGGGAAATGCAGAGTAATAGGGTAGGGGAATGGGTCTGGGTGGGTTACTCTTCAGAGGGTCAGTGTGGGCATGTTGGGCTAAATGGCCTGTTTCCACATCGTAGGGATTCCATGTTTTATGAAGATTCGGCATGCATGCTATCGGTGGTGGTGGTATGAGCTGCAATTTCTTTCCATTACATGGCCGAGCAGGACATTGTCATTCTCTCTCTGCCTGCTAATGGAATGTGTTGGAAGGTGATGCACAACCTCTTTGGCCTTGCTATGAACACACCTTCCTTGGCCATGAAACCCCAGTGGTGAGACTCAAACCCAGAGCTTCTAATCAGAGACAGGGAAGCTCAGGATCTCCTCTTACAACAGAGACTGCCCTATACTTGAAGTCATGAATGGGGCTATATAAATACAAGAGTGTGGTGCTGGGAAAGTACAGCATGTCAGGCAGCATCCGAGGAGCAGGAGAATCAATGTTTCAGGCATAAGCCCTTCATCAGAAATTTCCAGCACCACATTCTCAACTCTAATCTCCAGCATTTGCAGTCCTCACTTTCTCCTATATAAATGCAAACAGACTTTGGCGCACAGGGCACAATTCCAAAATTTAAAGATGATCAGAAACTTGGAAGCATTATGAATTGCAAGGAGGATAGTGTAAGCTTCAAAAAGGACATGTACAGATTGGTGGAGTGGGCGGATAAGTGGCAGATCAAATTTAATGCAGAAAAGTGTGAAGTGATTTATTTTGGCAGGAAGAACACAGGGAGGCAATGTGAATTAAAAGTGTACAATTCTAAAGGGGGTGCAGGAGCAGAGGGACCTGTGCGTGCATTATGTGCACAAGTCATCAAATGCAGCAGGTCGGGGTTAGTGAAAGTGGGCTTAATAAAGCAATACAGCATCTGAAACTTTATTTAAAGGTGCACAATCAAGGAAGCTATGTATAGAACACCAGTCCAGTCTCAAATACTGTATCCAGTTTTGTGTACCGCACACTTTAGGAAAGATGTGAAGGCAATTGGGAGAGTGCAGAAAAGATTATGAGAACGGTTTCCAGAGATGGGGAACTTCATCGAAACAGACATATTGGGACTGTTTTCCTTGGACAAGGTTGATTGGCGATTTGATAGAAATATTCAAGATCTTCTGGATCTGGGCAGAGTCGGTCGGAAAACAATGCTCCCACAGATGGAAGGATCTGGAATAAAGAGGTACGGATTCAAAGTAACTGGCAAGAGAAAGAATGGTAACACAGGAGAAACCTTTTCATGTAATAAGTTATTAGGATCTGGAATGCACTTCCTGAGAGTGTGGTGGAGGCAGGTCCAGTTGAGATATTCAAAAGCAATTGGATCATCACCTGAAAAGGGTAAATGGGCAGGGCCGAAGGGAGAGGGCAGATGGGTGGCACAATGTAAATTGTTCCTAAGGCGAACTAGTGCAGATGTGATGGGCCAAATCGCCTCCTTCCATGTTGGTACTGATTCTGTGAACTCTTTCTTCTCAGTAGGGCGTAGAATCTTTCATGTTGACTCGGCAAGAGGATTGGCAAGGCAAAACCGGAGAACTGGCACTAGCCTCATTACTCTTGCAGAGAGTCTGCATAGGTTTGATGGGTGGAATGGCCTCTTCGTTGTAACCATTCCACAATCCTGAGAGGACTGGATGTGCCTTCGGTTATCCTCTCATCTAAAATCCAGCACTTTGCCCAGTGCTGTACTTGGGGTACAAAAAATAATTATTGGGATTATAGATAAAATGCCGGGAAGGTTGTTATAAAGATTATTGGGGGTTATACAGACACTGGACGGAAGCGGGGGGAGGTGTTACAAAAACTCTTGCAGCAGCTACAGCATCAGGAGCTCCGGAAGACAGGGAGCAGACAGTTTGTAGGCTGTACTGCCATAACTAGGCCACATTCTGAGCACACTTCCACACCAACTCGCCAGCCACTCCCTTCTGTGACCACCACCTGCCCTAAGTGTAACAGAGTCTATGTAAGCCACATTGATCTGTACAGCCACCTATGGACTCACCCTGAGAGGGGAAAAGAGTCATCCTTGTCTGTGAGGGACCACCAATGACTGGGAGTATCAGCTTAGAATCTGTACTTGAATGCGGAGCATAAGGCTTAGTATCACCCAATCAACTACAGCTGGGCAAGTTCTCTTTCTCTTCCCTCAGTTACAACTAAAAACAAAAGCTCTATCTTAAGAAAAATAATTCCAGGCAATAAAATATCTGCATCCTTCTGGAAGCCAATATAAAATGAGAAGAACACCACAAGAATTAGCATAATGAATAGGCCACTCAGCCACCTGAACCTGTTATAGAGTTAAACAGCATGGAAACAGACTTTTTGGTCCAATTCAGCCATGCTGACCAAATTTCCCAAACCAATCTAGTCCCACTTGCCTGCGTTTGGCCCATACTCCTCTGAACCTTTGTTATTCATGTACCTATCCAAATGTTTTTTTAAATGTTGTAACTGTACGTGCATTGATCACTTCATCTGGCAGCTCATTCCACATATGAACCATCCTTTGTGTGAAAGGGTTGCCCCTCAGGCCCCTTTTAAATCTTTCTTCTCCCAGCTTAAGAAATACGCCCCCGGTTTTGAACTCCCCCACCCAAATGGAAAAGACTTAGGCTATTCACCTTATCTATGCCTTTTATGATTTTATAAACCTCTAAACGGTCACCCCTCAAATTCCTATGCTCCAGTGAAAAACGTCCCAGCCTATCCTTAAAGGACACTCCAGACCTGGCAATATTCTAGTAAATCTTTTTTTAAACCCTCTCCAGTTTAATAATATCCTTCCGAGTGCAGGGCAACCAGAACTGTACACAGCACTCCAACAATGGTCTCACCAACATCCTGTACAAACTCAACATGAAGTCCCATTTCCTATACCAAATAGTCTGTACAATGAGGGTAAGCATGCTAAACATCTTCTTAATCAACCCATCGATGTGTGATGCAACTTTCAAAGAACTATGTTCCTGAACACCTAGGTCTCTCCGTTCGACAACAGATGGATCCCTCAACTCCGCTTTCCCGACCATCCCCCCATAACCCTCAGTTCTCTTGTCAATAAAAAGTGCACACAATGCAATTTTAAATATATTCAATAACCACTATCACCAGGGGAAGAGAATTCCATAGACTAACAACACCCTGAGGGTAAAACAAAATCTCATCTTTTGACTTAAATGGGGACACTTAATTTGAAATATTTTGAATTATTATTCTTTTATTGGTCAGAGCATTGAGTATAGGAGTTATGAGGTCATGTTGCACCTGTACAGGACATTGGTTAGGCCACTTTTGGAATATTGTGTGCAATTCTGGTCTCCTTGTTATCGGAAGGGTGTTGTGAAACTTGAAAGGGCTCAGAAAAGATTTACAAGGACGTTTCCAGGGTTGGAGGATTTGAGCTATAGGGAGAGGCTGAATAGGCTGGGACTGTTTTATCTGGAACTTTGGAGGCTGAGAGGTGACCTTATGGAGGTTTATAAAATCATGAGGAGCATAGATAGGGTGAATAGAAAAGGTCTTTTCCCTGGGGTGGGGGTGTCCAGAACTAGATGGCATAGATTTAGGGTGAGAGGGAAAAAATTTTAAAAGAGATCTCAGGGGCAACGTTTTCTTGCAGAGGGTGGTGCGTGTATGGAATGAGATGGCAGAGGAAGTGGTGGAGTCTGATACAATGACAACATTTAAAAGGCATCTGGATGGGTATATGAATAGGAATGATTTAGAGAAATATCGGCCAAGTGCTGGCAAAAGGGACTAGATTAATATAGGATATCTGGTTGGCATGGACGAGTTGGACCAAAGGATCTGTTTCTGTGCTATACATCTCTATGACTATAAATGTGAGAGAGTAACATCTGATATAGAACCAGAGGCTTCCTGAATCTCTTTCAGCACAAACCAGTGCCAGTGAGAAGAAGCTTCATATTTCATTGCTGCCTTAGGTTGAGAACATTGTCACAGAGACTGAAAGGATGATTATCTTGGATCTGACTCCACTGCATGTCTGTCAACAGTAATTTATTGAGGCCAGCACTGTTACAGAGCACAATACAGTACAGGCATTGGGATGACCGTACGTATACACACATACACACGCAGACACACACACACACACGCAGACACACACAATACACGTGACAAATAGAGAGGCCAGTGATGAATGGGAACTATCAAAATCTCTTAGATGTTACACATATGCATATTTTAGAACACTCTCAGAATGAATTCACTCTTTATAAATTCTGCTGGCTGCTATAACCTGACTGCTTGTCATCAGCCTCTGGTAAATCTCAGAGGGAGAGAGGCAACCTTAAACTAAGCTGTCCTTCGGGAAGCCAATGAGACTCTGTCCAATTTTACCCTGCAATTAAATTGGGGATATTATATTGGTCCGAGGAGTGTAAAACCCAATCTTCAGCCTATTCCTGATACTCACATCTAATGGGTTAAAGTTACCATTCCCTTGATGAAATATTTCTTTGGATGGTGAAAATGTAAAATGTCTGAATTGTTATCTCATTTCTACATTGAGGTTTCTATGAGTCCAAAGAGACACTGTTACTGGGTCATGCACAAATTTACATCCAGCATCTACACAGTGGGCTGCAGCTCTTTTTGGATTTGAGCAGTTACTTTTGGAAATATTTCCTGCTGGCTGAAGGTGTAATTACCAATCGCCATGGAGACAGTACTTGGTCTGCCTGCAACTGTTTTGCAAAATTGCATATTGTTTAAAGAACACAATATGGGCTTTGGTCCTTCAATAACATCCTGAAAGATAAGCAGCAAATTGCATTCATGTAGCACCTCGAGCAGATTAATTCATCTCAAGAGTTGGGGACTGTACCCTTTGAGCCACCAAAGGGGATATTAAGACAGATGACCAAAAGCTTAGTCGAAGAGGTGAGTTTCAAAGTACATCTTAGAAAGGAGACAGCAGGATAGAGAGGCAGGACAATGTAGGGAGGGAACTTTGGAGTTGAAATGACAGCATGGCCGCTGTTAGCACCATGAAGAAAATTTGCAATAATGGAGCTGCACCTCATTGGGCATAAATAGCACCACGTGACTGTAGTTATTTCATTTAGGAGTGCTTGAGAGATTGATGGAAAGAAGCACATGCAGAGAATCTTTAGATAATGTAACAGTAGGCAAAGATCTTAGTCTACCTCAGATTCCCATGTATAGAAGTAACTAATATTAGTTTTGTGATAAAGAGAGTTCTAAAGACACCTAGGCCAAAGGACTCTTCTTGATTTGTCTTCTCTTCGACCAGTCTGTCTTGAATCCAAATTGTTGGATGTTGGCATAACGCCAAATGTCAAAAGAGCCACTAATGGTGGAGCAATGAACATCGGGATTATGCAAGAGACCAGAATAAAACACTATTTCAAGCTTATTTATTTTAATTATGAATTTAAACAACAAACAGCTGTGTGTTTGACAAATGAATACAAGGAAAAGGAACAGAGATGTGTTTATTTTAATCTGGCTTTGCAAAGTCCAGCTCAGTGACTGAATCCAGCACGTACATGATTCATACAGAATCTTTGTTCTAATCATGGATAAGTTAACTGATCTGAAACTGGGCTACTACAACACAGGCTTGACCTACTCCCAGAGCCTTTGCTGGAGGGAAAGATTAATCAAAACTATTAGCCTGGATGCAGTCACAGTCCGTTGGCAAAACCGCAGGTGTTTTCTGTGAAGATTTGCATGTGACAAATGAAATTTTGACAAGTGGAATGTTGTTAACCTCAAGGGAACTAAAGCCATTCTGGTGGTGGGAGACAGAAAGATGACTAGGACCTATGAAACCATGTGTCATATAGCCCCACGCCAGCTGGTGAAGTGCAAAATTAGACGCAAATATTTTCCTTGCTGAGAGATTTATTGACAGAATGCAGCACTACATATGTCTGTTTCCTACTAACTAGCAACCCAGAGCTCTCACAGTGTCTCTTTATATAGCATCTAATCAACTTCCTCAGAAATGTTATTACACACTTCTGGAGCAGGTGGGACTTAAACTCGGGTCTCGTGGCTCAGAGGTAGGGATACTACTGTGGCACAAGAGCCTGAGCATTCTCTATTCATATTTAGGGAATAGAAATCAATTAAACTAAATGAAACAATTTAACAACCCCTTAAAGGGCATTGTTTCATTAGGTTTTTTTCTCATTCTATAACTATTTTCTGTCTCCTATATTATTTTGAAATAACCAGAGGAAAGGGAGTACCATAATGAAACTATTCAAACCAAACTGACAACCCGTTAAGAGGGTTCTATAACTAAGGTCAAGTTACAATGTCACGTCTCACTGGAGTTGCGCATTGATAATCAATCTGCCCCTAAAATTCCCCAATTTATTAGTCCTTTAAACCCAGGCTGAAAGAAAGTACGGATCAGTTTTGAAGGATGTTACCAAGACTTGAAAGTTTGAATTATAAGGATAGGCTGAATAGGCTGGGATTTTTTCCCCTGGAGTGTTGGAGGCTGTGGGGTAATGTTATGGAGGTTTATAAAATCATGAGGGGCAAGGACAGGATAAATAGACAAGGTCTTTTCCCTGGGGTGGGGAGTCCAGAACTAGAGGGCATAGGTTTAGGGTAAGAGGGGAAATATATAAAAACGACATGAGGGACAACCTTTTCACACAGATGGTGGTGCATGTATTGAATGAGCTGCCAGAGGAAGTGGTATAGGAGGGTACAGTTACAACATTAAAATGACATTTGGACAGGTACAGGGATAGGAAAGGTTTAGAGGGATATGGGAGAGAGGGGAGAGAGAGAGAGAGAGAGAGAATGTGAATTTGTGGGAAGTTCCAATGTCTTTGGAAGAGGAATCATATTGGACTTGAAACATTAACACTCTCTCCAAAACTACTTCTCTAGCACTTGGTTTATAGTTTGAGTGTGAGTGAGTGAGTGAGTGAGTGAGTGAGTGAGTGAATGAGAGAGAGAGAGAAAGAGAGAGTGCGATACCTACACCTATTGAATTTGACTGTTATTGGAAGTGGGGGAAAGGTGAGGGAACAAAGTGACAATAAGGAGAGAAGTAAAGGAGACAAGACACTTACTTGTCTTCCAGTTTGAAGATGCAGTTCTCAATAGGCACAATCCCTGTCACTGGGTCCTGGAAGGTGGTTGTTCTGTCATTGTGGCTGAAAAACAATGGAAGAGGTTGAGTATTGGTTTTGCATTTATCCTAAAAATCGAGCCAATGTTGACTATGTCTATGCAGTCATTGCAAGCATTAGAGAGCTCAGTAGCTACCATTCAAGTGGACGTGTCTCACTGTGAGACAGGGCTGAGACAAACTTCTACCTGTGTCTGAGAGGGCATGAAGACAGCCCGGTCCAACTCTCCCTCCAGTGCAACAGCTGGATGGGGAAAGTACAGAGTGTAAGGCTCTCCCAATAAATGATTGGCTAGAGCCCACGTAAAATCCCTTAGCTGTATGCACCAGAAAATGTGAATGTAACATAATTGTAACTGCAGTTGAAGTTGGGACATCATCCAGTGAAGGCCCCAGAAGTATAGCTAATTAGCATTGGCAATATCGCACAAATTATCTCTTCGCTAAGGAGGTCAATTCAGACCTGAATGAATCTCTTGCCAACACCCTGATGGTGAGAGTTCCCTTGGGTCAAATGGGACTTGAAAAAGAGACGTGCCTGATAACTCCCAACTTACCCCTTGCTGAAGATGTACTCAACCCTCTCAGCCAAAATCAAAGCTACTGATGGATATAGAAACCTTGGTGGCAATATGTTCAGAGTCAAAATCCTGACCCTCACCTCCCAACTTCACCTGCCAGTTAACTCTCTATCCCAACCCACACCCAGAATCTTTAATTACTGGAAGTCCAGCTCCCATTCATTGTCTTTACTACCAACAACAGTGAGTCACAAATGAAAAAATGGCTTAATACACAGCGAAAGATAGAGATTTGCACCACACTGCCCAGGACTTTGTGTGCTACACTCAAATTAACTGATGTTTAGGGGGACATCCTTGTGAACCTTCTCTGAACTGCCTCCAATGAAATGATACATTTCCTCAATTAAGGGGACCAAAACTGCTCACAGTACCCCAGGTATGGTCTCACCAGCATCTTGCACAGCTATAGTAAGGCTTTCCCTTTCTTATTCTCCAAGTCCTTTGAAAGAAGAGTCAATGTTCCATTAGCCTTGCTAACTACCTGCTGTACCGGTGAGCTAACTTTCTGAGTTTTGTATATAAGTACTCCGGGTCCCTGTGTTACAGTTTTCTGCAGTTATTTTCCATTTCAATAATATTGTTCTTTTCCCTTTCGAAATGAACACGTTCACAATTTCCCACATTACACTCCATTTGCCAACTTTTTACTTAGTTTATCAGTAGCTCTTCGTAAACTGTGTGTATTCCTCTCACAACTTGCCTTTCCACCGTACTGTCATCTGCAAATTTGACCACAATACATTCACAACCTTTCTCCTCATCGTTGACATATATTATAAACAGCTGCAGTTCCTGCACCGATTCCTGTGGAACCCAGTGGTCACCAATCTGAAAATGAACCCCTCATCCCTACTCGCTATTTCTTGCCCATTTGCCAATTCTCAATCCATGTTAATATATCACCCCGAAATCTGCCTCTTCTTCAGTGATCTAATTAATCTCTCCGCATTATCATTTTCTCCCATCATCTTTCATCTCTGTGAACATTTTTAAGAGAATTCTGAACTCATACATGCTGTCTGTGTCTATAAACTTTCATTAACAGCTTCATTTATCTCATGCCTTTCACGTAGTAAATCAACATAAGATACTTCACAAAATGATGATCAAACAAAATGTGAAACAGTCATGTCAAGAGATAGTAAAAGAGCGATAGAAAATTTGGTGATAAAGGTAGGTTTTAAGGTGCAGCTTAGAAGGAGAAGAAAGTGATAGAGTTGGGTAAGCAAAAAAAAAATCCAGAGTAGATGGCTCGGGCAGCTGAAGTGGCTGGTTTCTCAAGGATATCTCCTCTAGACTAGGCCTGCAGGAGGTAGTGAGGGAAAGAAAAAGACAAACTAGATCTTGTCCTCTCCAACATAGTGGTCACAGATATGTCTACCCATGCCCCAACCACTAGGTGAGACCACAATCCTCATGAAGAGAAAGTTACCAATGTTGGAATGATTAAAGACTTGGACTTACAAAGAGGCCAGACTAAGATCTTGGAAGGGTATGGGACTGGATGAGGTTACAGAGATGAAGGGACATTGAGAACATGTTTGACCACAACGGTAATCATTTTTAAACTGAGGATTCAGGGACCAATGAGGATACAAATGATGGGTAACTTTTGCCTGCTTTCTGATTGATGCTGTTAGCCTTCACATTTTTCCAGGAGAAAGTAAGGACTGCAGATGGTGGAGATCAGAGTCGAGAGTGTGGTGCTGGAAAAGCACAGCAGGTCAGATGGCATCCGAGGAGCAGGGGAATCACGATCAAGATTCCTAATGAAGGGCTTATACCCAAAATGTCAATTCTCCTGATGCTGCCTGAACTGCTGTTCTTTTCCAGCACCACACTCTCAACTCTACATTTTTCCACTCAGGTATCATGGAGTTTGAACCTTTCACTGCGCAAACGATTGCACTGGCTTAAGTTTCTCAATCCTCTTCAAATCAGCAGTGAATTCTCCTCCATTACAATGAAAGATAAGTTGACATTCTTTGATCTTTGCAGGTACCAGTTGTGTCTCTATGGGGAGCTCTGGCACCTGAATCAGGAGGTTGGGATCGAAGTCTCATTTCAAGCACAAAAGCCCAGGGGTAAGAGCCCGGTGTGTTATTGAGGGACTGCTGCACCCTCAGAGATGCTGTCTTTAGGATGTGATGGACCAAATAAAGTTCCACGGCATCATTTGGAAAAACAGTGGAGGGAGTTATCACCAGGGTCCAGCTAATATTTATTGCACAACCTAACCGTACAGGAAATGGTCATCTGGTTATTATGGTGTCACTTTTTTGAACGAACTTCCCATGCACAAATTGACTGATGTGTTTCGTACATTGCAACAGTTGTGACCACTCTAGTACATCACGACTGACCAAAGTGGCTGGTTCCTGAAGGACATTTCCTCTAGACTGGGTCTGTAGCAGGTAGTGAGGGATAAAAAAAGAGCAACTAGATTTTGTCCCTTCCATCATAGTGGTCTCAGATACATCTACCCATGCCCCAACCACTAGGTGAGACCACAATCCTTGTGAAGAGAAAGTCTCATCTTCATACTGAGGGTACCCTGTTTGGTGATGTGTCGCACTGCCATTGTGCTAAATGAAACAGACTCCGAACAGATCAAAAAGCTCAAAACTAGGCACCCATGAGGCACTGTGGGCCAGTAACAGCAGGACAATATTCAGCCACAATCTGTGCCTTCAAGGCATGGCACAGCCATCGATCTATTACTGTCAAGTCAAGGGATCAACGCTGGTTCAATGAAGCACAGAGGATGGCACGCCAGGAGCAGCAGCAGCAAAGCTAAACAAAATGGTGTCAACCTGTGAAGCTACAACAGAGGACTACTTTTCATGCCAAACTACAGAAGCAACAAAAAACAGAGAGCTACACGATCCCACAACCAGTGGATCAGATCTAAACTCTCAACAGTGCTGCCACATCCAACCCTGAATGGTGGTGGACAATTCAGCAAGTCCTTGCAAGAGCGGCCTCCACAAATATCCCCATCCTCAAACACGGGAGAGCCCAGCACGTCAGTGCAAAGAACAGGGTTGAAACATTTGCAACAGTCTTCAAACAGAAGAGCTCAGCAAATTACTCATCACAACCTCCTCCTGCATTCCTAATGAAGGGTCTTTGCCTGTTATGCTGATTTTCCTGCTCCTCAGATGCTGCCTGACCTGCTGTGCTTTTCCAGCACCATTCTAATCTTGACTCCTCCTGCAGTCCCCCAGCACCACAGATGCCAGTTTTTAGCCCCAATTTGATTCACTTCATGTGATACCAGGAAGCAGCTGAAGGCATTGGCTGCTGTAAAGGCTGTGGGCCCTAACAGCATTCTGGCAATAGCATTGAAGACATATGCACCAGAGCCAATCATGCCCCTGGCCAAGCTGTTCCAGTACAGTCCCAACACTGGCACTGACTTGGCAATGTGGAAAATTGCCTTGGTATGTCTGAAAAATAGGGAAATCTACACTGGCCAATTACTGCCCCATCAGTACACTTTCAACCATCAGAACATTGAGAAATTAAGAAGTATTGTCGACTATTCTATCAAGCAGCATTTACAAAGCAATATCCTGCTTCACTCTTAGTCAGTTTACATTCCAGCTCCTGATCTCATTATCACCTTGATCCAAACATGAACAAAAAAGCTGGAGTCTACAGGCAACGTGACAGTGACATGAGAGCAAGGTGAAATCTTGTCAGCTGTTTAGCTATTAATTGGAAGCTAGAATTTCCCTTCAAAACCTTATTGATCCGTACAGGGATCGCAGCAATACAAAAATTGCTCTTAAAAAATGGCAGGCATCACTGTTTGTCATTCCAGGAACAATAACTGCTGGTTACTCACTCAAGAACAAGGTGTGACAGCTGAATCGAACATGGAAGCAGACTCTCGCCTGCTCAGCAACCTTTTAAAAATCAGCCCTGTGTTGTTTCAAATGAGGACACTGCTGCTTTGTTAAAGCTGGGGTTTAAAAGGTCACCAAAAATAGCGATACAGTGATGACTTTGCAAAACAACAATCCCCCCACCCACCCAGTGCAAAAGTCTTGACCTGAGAAGAATAACAGGAATAATCTTTACACCACATCAAATAAAAAAACAATTCCAATTGCAAAATTCTAACTTAGAGAGTCCAGCAACTGGAAAACATTATGCAGTTATTATAAAGATGAAACAACTCCTGAAGTCAGATCTAGATGAATCAACTGCTGGAATGAGTGGTACAGAATGGTTCACTGTCAACTCTTCACCGGTCATTATTATCATTGGCTGCTTGCCCCAATCTGCTGCAAGATTTACACTTTTTCACTTGTTCTATAAACACTTCCTCCATATCCACATGCCTCCTTCACATTGATGGTAATCATCGATCTCGAGCACGTTAGGCATCAAAGATACTTCCATGAATAAAACAATTGTTGTCAGGTTACACAGCTCTGGTGGGATCAATTAGTTTGTTACAGTGTGCCTCAGGTATCATCAACATGTGGGACATCCGTGTCCTGCCTTCACTTTCATTCATCCCAAATTAACACAACCCTATTCTAAACACAACACAACTTCTTAGCAACAATTACTGGATGATGGCCAGGGATCCTGGTTGTTTTTTCATGGTATGATAAATTAGTAGCAATGTTACTGGACTGGAAATTCAGAGACATGAGCTCACATCCCACTGAGACATCTAGCCCACTTAAAATCAATCTACATCTGGAATATAAAAACGTTTGCACCAGTAACAATGACCACAAAACTGTCAGATTGTTATGAAATATACCTGGCTCATTAAGGTCCTTTGGCGAAGGGAAATTTTCCGTCCAGATCATGATCTGACCGTGGTCCCACAGCTACATGGTTGATTCTTAACTTCCCTCTGAAATGGTCCAGCAATAATCAGCTGCATTCAAGAAGGTGGCAACTAGGGATGGGCATTAAGAGTATCACCTTCCGGACTCACTTTTTTCTCCACAATGCTCCATAAAGCATACTTATTTGTGTAAGTTTTCGGTCATCTGACCTAATATTTTCTAATACAGCTCAGTATATACATTCTGGTGAAGCACTTTCAGAAATTTCATTACATCAAAGATGCTATATAAGTTGTTGGTGTCATGCAAATAACACAAAGACTCTTCATCTCTGAGATACTTTTGTCGAGTAATTAGTAAACTATCATACATGTGCACAAACCTGTGCTAAGTGAATCCCCTGGGTCCATTCTTATTCCATATACTGCTTGTGCTTTTGAGACAAGTGTCCTACCTCTTCCACCAAGCATCGTTTAACTCGCTAGCTCCAAGAGAGCTTTGATTTTTGATAGATTTACAACACAGGAGGCACACAATCAAACTCATGGAGTGCATGTGATTAACTTTCAGAGGTTGTCTCTGGTCTCTCCCTGGATGTAGTTTCTACAGTACCTTCTGGCAACCAGTGAAAAGAGGTGATCACCACATACAGGCACAACCTAGCCATCTACAGTAATTATGTGAATCGTGCCGCAGCACATCAGTTAAACATGGATCAAGTCCTCCACTCATTTGAAGGTAATGATCAAGAATGTTGTGTTACTGTAGCCCCAGCTCCATGTCTCTCTTTAGAAACCTGAAGACAATGCATTCAAAATTATAAAATCATGATAGGCATGGCGTGGGTCTTTTCCCTGGGGTGGGGGGAGTTCAAAACTAAGGTGAGAGGAGAAAGGTTTAAAAAGGACATGGGGGCAACCTTTCTACGCAAAGGGTAGCTCATGTGTGGAATGAACTTCCAAGGGAAGTGGTGGATGCAGGTACAGTTACAACATTGAAAGACATTTGGATATGTAAATAAGTAGGAAAGGTTTGGAGAGATATGGGACAAATGCGGGTATGTTGGACTAGTTTAGTTTGGAAACATGGTTGACATGGACTAGATAGACTGAAGGGTCTGTTTCCATGCTGTATGACTCTATAACACTATAAAAGCAAGGCGTACACCACAAGGCAGTGGTAGAACTCCCAACTCCACATTGGAAGGTTGTGGGTTAGAATCATAGAATGATTTATAGAATGGTCACAGCACAAAAGGACGCCATTCTGCCTATTATGACAATACCAACTCTCTGCAAAAAACAAGTAGTTAGGCCTGACTAACCTGCCTTTTCCCAATAGCCTGATCTGCTACTTCTCTTCAACTCATTATCCATTACCCCTTCTGAAAACTAAAACTGAATCTGCCTCCACCAAGGCATTCTCAGGCATTACAGTCCAGATCCTAGCCACCTTTCACTGTATCTTGGTACATGTGACAATAATAAATCCAATCAAATCAAACTCGTTGCACAAAAATAAATTTTGCCCAATTCCAGCTTTGGCCAGGTTCTCCCAGCCATTGCTCACTGGGTCCTGACTGCCTATCAATAGGAACCTCCCTATATTCTCTCTATCTACTCTGATTTTGTAGACCAAAGTATCTTCTTGTGACTGTCTCTGAAAACAGTCCAGCTTCAATGGCCTGTCCCACACCTGAAGAACTCAAGTCCCTCACTGCTGCAATCATTCTTATAAACTGTTCCTGCTAGCTAGCAATGCATTCACACAATGCAGGGTGACTCCACAGTACAGTGCTGAGAGAGTACTGCACAATCACAAGTTCCATTGCTTACACAATGCAGTAAACTGATGCCCCACCTATCCTCATGGATGGATTTCGAAGATCCCATTGCCCATTTGAGGAAAAACAGGGAAAGTCTTCCTGCTGTCCTTTTCAGTACATTACCCCTCAACTAACATCACTAACAGAATATTTGGTCATTACTTCATTGCCATTTGCCACTTGTCGGGTGCAACATTTGCTGCATAGTTATCCATATTGGGACTACTCTTAAAACATAATTAATGTTCATGAAGCATTCTGGAACGGCAAGGTCAGAGAGTCATACAACTTGGAAACACACCCTTCAGTCCAACCAGTCTATGCTGAATATAATCTCAAACTAAACTAATTCCACCTGCCTGCTCCTGGCTCATACGGCTCCAATCCTTTCCTATTTGTGTACTTATCCAAATGTCTTTTATACCTTGTAACCCCATCACCTCCTCAGGAAGTTCACTCCACATATAACCCACCCTCTGCGTAAAAAACTCTCTCCTTTTTTTTTTAAATCTCACTCCTCTCACTTTAAAAATGTGTCCCCTGGTCTTGAAATCACCCATCCTAGGGAAAAGACATTGCCATTAATCCCAGATATATCCTATATGATTTTATAGACTTTTGTAAGGCCACCTCTTAATCTCATGAAGCCAGTGAAAAAAGTCCCAGCCTACCCAGCCTTTCTTTATAACTCAAACATTCCATATCCTGCCACATCCCAGTAAACCTCTTCTGTGCGTTCACTAGCTTAGCATAGTGTTTTTTTATGAGTATTCAGACAACTTATTTTGTTCATCGTCACATTGACATATAAGGTTTCAGCGTCTGCACAAGAGAAGGATCACCATCAACATTAAAAATCACACAACACCAGGTTATAGTCCAACAGGTTTAATTGGAAGCACTAGCTTTCGGAGCGACGCTCCAAATCATGACCATCAACATTGGCCTTCCTCACCTCGAGTGGCCTGGCCAAAATTTACATTTCAAACAATGTCAACAATAAAAGACAATGGTCACATCATCGCTTGCACTGCATGCAACTTGGCTGCTCTTCTTCCAAAATGACGCCGGGAGATCGTACACATCCACCCCGAGCTGCAGATGGAGCAGGGGTTTATCAGCCAGCACTTCTGGCAGAGCGGCACTCCCTTAGTGCTGCACGAGGAAGGTCAAACCTAAAATGACATTCTAGGGGTGGGACTTGAACCCATGACCTTCTGAATCAGTGGTGAGACTGCCAAAATGGAGCCACGGTGACACAGGAAGGATTTTTGCAAAGGTTCAATCTGCCGACAATAAGGCTCTATTGGAGGTTAACTTAGCGAGGTTGTTGTCAGATCACAATCTTTGTGATTCAATGATCAAAGTGGCAGTAACTTGCTTTCAATAATGAGCTTCCCAACAGGCAGGAAGGAGAACAGCGAACTTGCAATTGCCTGAAGAAACAAGAGTCTTGAACTGAAACAGTGAAACGATGGCTGGTTGGGCTACTGCAGAATGATGGGCATTAACGAAACTCCATGCCATTGCTTATCAGGAACTATGGCCGAGTCTCACTATCAAAGTTGTCTTGTTCTACAAGAAATCCTGTGGAGGTAAGAGACTAATCTTCAAGTCAAGGACATTGATGCCACCAGTGAGGGACATGGAGCTGTGCTAATGCTTCGGAAACTGTCTCTGAATGAAATGATACAGAAGATTGACCATCATGAGGATCATTTGTGTTTTCAACAGATTAGACTTTATTGCCACATGTACAAGAATACAGAGGTACACTGAAAAGTGCACAGAGTTGCCATTCTCCGGCATCATCTTAGAACACAACAGTTAGATTTAAAATCAAGAGCAGAAATAATGAATCCGAAACAAAAGGAAAAGAAAACGTCCAGATCATCCTTGCCCCTGAGTATATTGTACAAACGTGTGTATTTTATGAAACTGTACCGATAAATGTTGTTTTGGAAATTAAACCTTCCAAAAGAAAAGAGATACATGCAAGTTGGAATTGAGGGCAAGTTACTATGGGGAACGTGGAAGAGGACAGAGATGATGGCGACAGGGATTGGTGTTCTTTGGGAGTACGAAACCAGAACGTCCAACATGGAGACAATAAAGGGAGGGAGAGCTGGATGCCGATGATGCACAGGAAGATAACAATGATACAATAGCTCTGGCTCAGTTTAAATTCTAACCTGATCTTACACCAATCACCTGGAATTTAAAGATTCTAAAGCTCTGCAATGGCTTGTATAAGAGGCAGGCAAAAACCTAGGGATATTATCGCTAAATTAATAATCCACAAACCCAGCTAATGTTCTGTGAACTCTGGTTCAGATCCCGCCATGGCAGTCTGAATTCGACAAAAAGTCTGGAATTAAGAGTCTGGTAATGACCATGAGTCCATTGTCGAATGTTGGAAAAACCCATTTGGTTTACAAAGAGGACAGCACGGTGGCTCATTGGCTAGCACTGCTGCCTCACAGCGCCAGGGACACGGGTTCAATTCCAGCCTCGGGCAACTGTGGAGTTTGAACACTTTCCCCGTGTCTGCGTGGGTTTTCTCCGGGTACTCCAGTTTTCTCCCACAGTCCAAAGAGGTGCAGATTAGGTGAATTGGCCATGCTAAATTACCCATAGTGTCCAGGGATGAGTAGGTTAGGTGCATTAGCCATGGGAAATGCAGGGTTACAGGGATAGGGTAGGGGGATGGGACTGGATGGAATGCTCTTCCAGGGATTGGTGTGGACTTGTTGGGCCAAATGGCCTGTTTCCACACTCTGGGATTCTATAGATACAGAATATCCTTTAGGGAAGGAACTCTGCCAAACTTACCTGGCCTGTAACTCCAGACCCACAGCAATGTGGCTGACTCTGGACAATTAGGGATGGCAATAAATGCTGGCCCAGCCGGAGCCACCCACACCCTGTGAGTGAATAAATAAAAGAACCTGTTCATACTGACAACATAGTTATCCTTGGGCTTCTATGAAGTGCAATCAGTGCAGCTGTTTTGAAATGATCAAATCCACATCATGTATAATTAACACTTCTGTGTGCAGCATTATTTTGATACAAGGTCCATCATTGGTAGTAACAATGGTGTGGATTTTGGGATGTGGATTGAAAGACAGAGAGTTGGAGATGGCGAATTAAGAGTAACACACAAGTAGTGGCTCACCCATTACAAAATGGTTTGGCTCACTGTGTTATCCTCTTGACTACTAATATATAACAAATATAAGGATTACAGAAGCATATACTCATTTTACAACAACGGCAATTTTATGAGGCTGTGCTTTGTAATCTGTGCCAAGTGGAGAATTACTTTGAGTTGACACCCTTGTTGTAAATACTTGCATCACCAGATCATAGATTTCTGTTCCCATCCCTCACAGCACAAACAATTTGCTCCACTGCTATAAAATATCAGGCATAAGATGTTCCAACAAACTCATGTTCTCAACCCAACACAGGGGCATTCCAGCGAGGGGGAAAGTGAAAGAGAGTTTGGGACTGGGCTATGAGGCTAATTTCTAGGCAACCCCTGCATAGCACAATAAGATGCACTGAAACCCAATGGAAAAGATCAGTTAGAGGGACACAAGGCAAGAGAGTTAGCATGGAGAGCACGAGGGCTCTTGGGGACTCTTGGAGTGGTGGTACAAGGTTTGGTGGTGGTGGGGTTTGATAAAACCTCTGAAATTATATTTCAAAGATTTCCAAATCCACACTATGGTTCACGATTTATCTAAGGACTCATGAACGATGAGTTATAGAGAAGCTCTGCAAACACTGGGGGATACAGAGTGATGGTTAACCCTTACCTGGCACCAATCAGATGAGGGCATCCAGTACATACGCTTATTGCCCTCACCTTTATGCTATACCAGAAACAATTGCTGGCAGTGGGAGTGAGGGCAGGAATCTTGGAATTGGGCGCCGTTCTCCATTTTACAGCTGCATGGAGTTGTCCACACCCTGTGGAAACCTGGCTCTTAGTGATTTAGAGCTGTGTTCCTTCTTTGGATGTCAAGACTTTAGCACTGGGAGTCTCAATGCCCATGCGTGTTCTCAATGCTCTCCGCTGAGGCAAATGTATAAGAAGAGGCCATCTGATTGGTTGCTTCTGCCTTTGCCATTCACATCAGGATGTGGAGGGCCAATGGGTGGGGGAGGCAAGCAGCAACAGACAGCTGCTGGCCTGACCAGGTGAGGTGTCTAAGGCATGTGGGTGAACAGGAGGACATCTGAAAATCGAGAAATTCTGCCAAAACGAACTAAAACAGAAATCGCTGGAGAAACTGAGCAGGTCAGGCAGCACCTACAAAGAAAAAACACAGTGAGAATGTTTCCAGTCCAGTGACCCTTTGGTTCAGAGCTCTGCTCAACATGTGTGATGGTGGAGGTGTGAGGGCCAAGGGATGATTGCTGAGGGTTCCTTAATGAGAGTTTGAGATGAGTCTCCAATGGCCTACCAACCTGCCATCCGAAGCCTCCAATCAGTAGGCGCATTCTAAACTTAGTTGGGGTTGTCGGGGAGGGATTGGTCTGACTGATGCTGGGAATATTTTATCAGATATCTGGAATAATGGTAGTTAACGGGGCTACACTGCCACCCCAACATGACAGAGGCTGCTGATTTCCTAACAATCACCTCTTAAGAAAGTCAGAACTCCAGCGGCCTCTAAACCCATCTTTGCAGGGAGCCAGGAACATTCAACACTTTGGTGACGTCTAGCATCAGTTTGGTCACATCTAGCATCAGATCTCTAAATGGTGTGCTACTACAAACCGTGTAGTGTATATAATGGGTTGTATGTTAACATTGTTTAAGGTCCAGTAGTGAAGCCAGACTGGGGCAATCTATGTCTGTATTGGGCAGATGATATTTTGATTGGATACAAGTCATAGAGTCAGAGTCATACAGCACAGAAACAGACCTTTCGGTCCAACCAGTCCACGCCTGGTTGCATAGATGCAACACAGAGCAACGCTACCCAACCTGACCCCCAACAGCCCCCCACCAACTCCTTCACTAGTAACCACGCTGTATGAGTATAATTTCTATGCAGCACAAGATGCTTAACCCCAGCGCAGATGGAAACGAAATCAGCATCCGCAGTTAACAGAACACAGTGTTCCTGAATTCAGGTCATTTCTCTATCCCTAACTTGCACTCGGTATGTGCAGCAAGCACGCACACAGACTTTGCTTGCTTGGGCACGTCAACACATCATAAGCAAACGCACGCAGAATGTTCTCACACATTTAACCATATGCCATCCTGCAGCATTTAAGAGACAGGCAGACAAACAGCTCCTTCCTAAAACCCAACACCACCCTTCGCACACACCACAGCCCCCTCTTCAGAAAAACATACCCCAGGTCCACCCTTGCTAAACAATCTCAGAGAGGCCCACTTGCCTGTTTCATAGGAATACTGCAATGCAGCATTAATGTATAAACTAGTTAATCAGGCTCCGCAGCAGTTACTCTGTCATCATTTTACAGGTACCTACCTCTTCCTCCTGTCGGCCCTGAACTTCAACATTATCTTAATGGCAGAGAACTCCTGCAAAATCAGTAGCCCAGGGTGCTTGCGGTGCCCTTCCGTCCCACGGGCTTGGGATCTCGGGATCATTCCCTGCGCATCCTTATGCTCCACGTCGGAATTCCTCTCCGGAAGACAGGAAGGATGGCAGCTTCATTCTGAAGCTTGGCCCTGGCAGCCTGACAAAGCCTACACCTAGGCAGCCAGCAAGGTGAAGTGCAGGAGACTGAATTTCTTCACGCAGTTTCTTTGCTCAACCTCCCCACACATACACACACACATAGCACCCCCTCCCTCTCAAGGGAGGTTCTGAAGGACACGGGAGTCAGTCAGGTACTGATGGGTTTTTTTTGCGGCCAGCAACCTCTCTCAGTAATGAGGCACTGAGACTTGCCGATAAAGCTATTTTACATTAGCTTGCTGCCTGCAGGTCTGAGCTAAGACCTATTTAATCCTCAACAGTGATCACAAAGCCGTCAAGTGCTGCTGTCTCCTTCAATTTGCACTAATGGATTATTTTGTGAAATGATTTACCCTTTAAATGCCACACCTCCATCACATGGAATTAGGCAAAAGGAATTCAGACATAAAAAATACAAAACGTCAAGTCTTGCCTTTGTGAGATTCACAAAGAAGGTGCTTGAGCAAGGTTAAGCTTTGTAACGAACCCCGAATCTGGGTAAGGCTCACAGCACAGGATGGTAGCAGTAACCCACACTGTTCAGCCAAGCCCTCGTGTTATGAAAAGGCACCAACTTGTTATTCGGATTAGAGTGATCCCAGGTTCAATCCCAACCAGGTGTAAAAGATGCCAAGGCCGTGTCTAAGTGCAGAAGTGCAGGTGGCTTCTCCCTGGTGTCCTGGGCAACATTCACCAACATCTCCCCACCCCCTGCCCTCCCCCCCAAAAAAAAACAGGAAGAGTTTGCCAGGCCCTTGTTCTTTGTGAGAGCTTGCTGTGTGCAAATTGGCTGCAGTGTTTCTCCGCTTTACAACAGGGACGACAGCTCAAACAGTTCTTAACTGGCAATACAGCACCTTGGGATGTCCTGAGGTTATGAAAGACACTACATTAATTCACATTTGTTTTTCTTAAACAGCTGATTACCAGAGTGGTACTGGTGTAACCCAAGTCCCTGGGTAAAATGAGGAAAAGTATTGATGCACAGGTTCACAAGGATCTGCGGAGGACAATGGGGAGGTAACTCATTGACCATGAGACTTCGGAACAGATGAGGCTATTCAGCCTATCATGTCTACTCCACCATTCATTAAGATCATGGCTGATCTGATAATCTGCAAAACTGAAGACTACATTGACCCACACATTGAAGAATAAAGAGTGCATATGCTAGACACACAGGGTGGAAGGTGCTGCCATCCCAGACTTCAGGGATATAAAGAATCAAGCTTTAACTTGATGTTGATGACCTGCTCAGAAACTCTTCGATTGTCTGGTAGGTTTGCTTTCATTATAACATATGTTATACAAGTCAACATTTTGTCGTAATGTGTTACCACTTAAAAGGATAACATTGTAGGATTATAAATCTGTCAGTTACCTGAAAGAAACGGGAGTTGAAAAAATACATACCCAAAGGTAGTTAGAAAGAGAAACACAGAAAAAAAGGGAAAGAAATTGATGGGGGATAAACAGAGACAGAAAGAAGCAGACAAAGAGGGAGACACAGGATGAAAGAGACAGGAGAGGGACACAGGCAGATAGAGACACACAGAAAGACACAGGCAGATACAGACACAGGATGAAAGAGATAGAAAGACACAGGCAGATAGTGACACAGACTAAAAAAGACAGACAGACAGACACATTTTAGATTACTTTACAGTGTGGAAACATGCCCTTTGGCCCAACAAGTCCACACCGACCCGCCAAAGCGCAACCCACCCATACCTCTCACCTAACACTACGGACAATTTAGCATGGCCAATTCACCTGACCTGCACATCTTTGGACTGTGGGAGGAAACCGGAGCACCCGGAGGAAACCCACGCAGACACGGGGAGAATGTGCAAACTCCACACAGTCAGTCGCCTGAGGCGGGAATTGAACCCGGGTCTCTGGCGCTGTGAGGCAGCAGTGCTAACCACTGTGCCGCCCACGGGTTGAAAGAGACAGGGAGAGATATAACCACAGAGAGGCACAGGGCTCAACAGAGACAAAAGGTAGTTAGAAAGAGAAACACAGAAAAAAAGGGAAAGAAATTGATGGGGGATAAAACAGAAACTATTAGAAACGTCGAGCAGGTCAGTTAGCATCGGTAAAGACAAAAGATAGATTACAATGTTTTTAGCACCTTTCATCACAGCTCAAAATATTGATAAACTCATCCTTCAGTTCTGGTGAAGAATTACACACTACAAATATCAATAACCTATCTTCTCTTATTGCAGGTACTCATTAATAATTCTCTTTATTCAAAATAGCCAAGATTTGTGGGTTTTCGCCTTTTATTTTATTTTTCAAGACAATAGTGACAATGAATTGACGATGACTTCAAACACCAGTTCAGAAGAGAAATGCACTTTCTATGTATTGCTTGTCGTGGGGTGAGGGCTACATTGGTGGATGGGAGTTCAGTTCAGTGTAGGGTTGAAGAGGGTGAAGGTGGAGGGTGGGGAGGAGGGTCACCAATGAATAGGATTCCTTTCTCTGTGCTAGTTCCACAAGGAAATTGGATTTTGTGCATAGACTACCGGCGATTACCAACATCACAATATTTTCTTTATATCTTTCTGAGGAAGGGTCACTCAACCCAAGACACTAATTCTGATTTCTCTCCACAGACGCTGCCAGGCATGTTGAGTTTTTCCAGCAATTCCTGTTTTTGTTGCTGTTGTTGTAGGGAGATATTAGGACAGGTGACCCAAAACTTGATAAAGACTTCACTTTTCGGGAGCACCTTAAAGTTTGAGAGGAGAGGAGAATGGAAGCCTGGGCAGCCACAATAAAGACTAAATTATAAGAATGTGCTGCAGGGCATCACTCCAAGGTGAGTTTTGAGACATCACTCCAGGAAACAATTCAAATTCATTGTGCTACAATAAAACGAAGGACTGCGGGTGCTGGAAATCTGAAAGCAAAACATTAGAGGTTTCCAATATGGAAATAGAACCTTCGAAGTTGAGAGTGTGTTGCTGGGAAAGCACAGCAGGTCAGGCAGCATCCGAGGAGCAGGAGAATCGACGTTTCGGACATAAGCCCCTCATCAGGAATGAGACTGGTGGGACAGGGGGCTGAGAGCTACATGGGAGAGGGCTGGGGTTGGGGGGGAAGGTAGCTGAGAAAGCGATGGATGAAAGTGGGGGAGAAGGTTGATGGGTCTCACTTGCTCCTAACAGTACCTTTGACCCAACTTCTTCATGCTGCCCAGTTTTTACAATTAATCTAGTCCTGTTTGCCTGCGTTTGGCCAATATCCCTCTATACCTATCCCATCTAAATACCTGTCCAAATATTTTTAAATGGTAAAATTGTACTCACCTCTACCACAACCTCTGGTAGCCTGTTCCAGACACTCACCACCCTCTGTGTGACAACACTTGCCCCTCTGGACGCTTTTGTATCTCTCCCCTCTCTTTTAAACCGATGCTGTCTAGTTTTAGACTCCTCTATCATGAGGAAAAGCTGTTGGCTATCTACTTTATCTATGCTTCTCATGATTTTATAGATCACTATATGGTCACCCCTCAGTCTCCTATGCTCCAGGGAAAAAAGGCAAAAGTGAGGACTGCAGATGCTGGAAACCAGAGTTTAGATCAGAGTGGTGCTGGAAAAGCACAGCAGGTCAGGCAGCATCTGAGGAGCAGGAAAATCGATGTTTCGGGCAAAAGCCCTTCATCAGTCTTGTTGCCTGACCTGCTGTGCTTTTCCAGCACCACTCTGATCTAAACTTCAGGGGAAAAAGTCCCAGCCAATCCAGCCTCTCCTTAAGGCTCAAACCTATCATTGTGAAAACCTGAGTGCCTTTTAGAGGAAGTTTAATCATAGAATTATACAGTAAAAAGGCCTTTCGGCCCATCAGGCCTGTATCACCAAAAAGAGGTTTAGACTGGATTTGAGGAAAGGCTTTTACAACCTTGGTTAGAATCTGAAATGAGAGAGGATAGCTGCAGCAATTTACCACATAACCTTTAAAATGTATTCGTATGGCTGAAGGCAAAATCACCAAGAATTGGTGGGAGCTGTATTTAGTCAGACGAATTGTGCAAATAGTGAAGTGATTGCCAGTATTTCAGTAAATGCTTGACGGGGATCAATTTACTAAGTGGCTCCACATGCGCACGCACAAATGAATTAAAGTGTGGAGAATCTGGAACATACTCCAACAGAGAGCAACTGAGCTGACTAGTTTGGATGCATTAAGGGGGAGCTAAGTAAATATAGGAGGGAGAAACTAATATTAATGCTATGAAGAGATGGTTAGATAAAGTGACTGAGTGGAGGCACTCATGAAGCACAAACAATTTTCTGGACTAGTTGGGCTGAATGGTCTGTTTCTAAAATAGATGTTCTACGCAGTTCTAGCAGTTTGTTCCTACCATTTAGTTATGAGGCCTTCTCCTCTGTGATGACAGCACAACTCCAAGGAACAATCTTTCTCCTTTAAGGGACACCACTTCCCTCAATTTGTATAGAACCAAGAAGAATTACTCCTTTTAAGTTAAATTTACAATAAACTAGTGCCTAGATTACCTCAGGAACTACTCTATGTGACTCCAGTATTCAAAGACTAATTCCATTAAATACCCCGGAGTGGATCAGCAAACATAGCCGAGCTATCTGGATTATTCAAACATTCCCAGGTTGCAAACCTGGATCCCCTCTCTCAGGCCTTACAATATGCACAATGACGATAGCTAAACAAACCCACATTTCCACCAAACCATAACAGAGGTCAAAGGATTGTTGAATAATGCAGCATAGAAGGAGGCCATTTGGCTCATACTGTCTTGAAAGAGTTATCCAATTTATCCCACCCTCCTGCTCATTCCCCACGGTCCATATTCTTCCTTTTGGGTGTTTATCCAATTCCTTTATAAAGTTACAAATAAATGTGCTTCAAACACCATTTCAGGCAGCGAATTTCCACTGAAAACAGATTACAGATTAAAAAGGTTCTCCTTTGGTGTCCTCTGTGTCCTCCGCTCACCGCTATAATTCACTGTAACTCTATGAGTGACATGGCTCTCACTGTTGTTATAACTCACAGTTAGTATGCAATATACTTTTAAGAGACATGCGCTTCACTTTATAAGGGTATAAAGATCTCCGTTTCCACCTTAACTGGGGCCATTTGGAGCATGACATGCTGATGAAGTACGTCACTGTTTTTAACCAAATAGCTTTGGTCAATTAATATTAAAGTGCATTTAAATCTTATATTTATACATACGTCAAGAATTGAAGTAAATATCTACTTTTCAATAGCACATTACCCACTTCTATTTTACATTATGGGAGCTAACATGAGTGTTGCCACATTAGGTACCAGTGCCCTGCTGATGACAAAACTCACACCATGGTGGCGCATTTTCTGTAGCTTGGCATTTCATATTTGAGATAAACAGAGCAGCCTTTATTGCCCCTGAGCACAACAGATAATAATTTAGACCAGAGCAAGTCACTTTGTGTTGCAATGTAACTTTCCTTTAAGGTTTTGGCACAAGGCTTGGTGAAAGATAAGACAAACAGAACATATTTCTATGATTAGTACCACATTTAGGGTATTCTGAGGGTTACCCTTTCTTAAAGGAACTTCAAAGTTGAACCCAGAATTAAAGAAAAGCAAAACGTGATGTGGTGGGATGAGTGGGGGGTGGACTTTGGGGGAGCAGGGGTCATGGTTCACAGTGCAAGGGGTACAAGAGGTTTTACCCTCAAGCGAGCAATAGGTGTGGGGACCATGACAGTAATGATTGTGCAGAGCTACATTCCTTTGAGGGGAATGGCCTCTGGAGAACTGAGGCTCAAAATTCACACAAGTTACACAATGCAAAAACATCGTGGACTAGAGCGCATCAGTTTAAGGTTGGAAGGGAATGAATAAAAGGGAACCTGAAGGGCAACGTTTTTGCACAGAGGGTGGTATGCATGTGGAATGAGCTGCCAGTGGAAATGGTTGAGGCAGGTACATTAACAACTTTTAAAAGGCACCTGAACAAATACATGGATAGGAAAGGATTAGAAGGATATGGGCCAAGTGCAGGGAAATGGGGTTAGCATGGATGGACATTTTTGTCGGCTTGGATCAGTTTGGGGAGAAGGGCCTGTCTCCGTGCTCTATGGCTCTACGACCTAATTTTCATGAATAATGAAGAAGCCGGTGTTCTCTCACTATGACAGAGAACAGTAGGGTGTAAAGTATAATTGGGAAGAGAGGATGGAATCAGTAAGTGTCTTGGGAAAGGAAACTCCCTGAGAAGGGAACATATAACCTTGGGACATTTATTGGCCCTTCAGAAAGATCGATCGGGTGCCAGTGGTCATGCTGTATTTCCACAAAGCGAGTCAACAAAAGCAGCTTCTGTTTCCACACAGCTGTGTTGAGCACTGAACCCAATCCCCACCAGACACCGAGCACCATGTCAGTGGATGACACAGTAAATATAAATTATACTGATTGATACAGGATAGACTTCACTGAATCTCCCACACACTGCAGCATATGCATACATCAACCCTTTCCAAGTACAAAATATTACCTCTGGTTTAAGCAAATGAATGCACATCTACAAATTACTGAAAATGGAGCTGCAGTACAGAAACAACACTCATTCCCAAGTTTTATTGCTGGTTCATTGATTTTTCATCACTGTGGGAATCTATGGTGCGTGTACTGCTCAGATTCTGGCTTTACGGAGAGCAGGTGAGACAGAAGGATGAGGAGCGAAGAGTGTTCCTTTGTTTGTCATACATTAGGAAAGCATAGACCATTCATAATGACCAGATTTATGACACGGATGGACGTAGTGCACATAAGAACCTTTCCCATACTGTAGGACTGAAGTAGTGCTTTTTAGACGAGTTCCACATTGGCAAGTACGTAGCCTCATTTAGTGAGGCTAACCCTAGACAGAAGGACAGGTAAGAGAATCAAACATAAAGGCTGTTGAATTAATGAATGGGAACATCAAGGACCCTAAAAATATACTAGAATCTGAATAAAGAAGATGACGCGCATATGAAAAACACATTTGAATGGCAATGGCCAACACTTTGCTCGACTGATCATTTCAGGTTACATTTGGTTGGTAGACAGGAGTTGCATGGGAGCAACAAAGGGATACAGACAGATTGAAGGTAGGGTCGTGAAGCCTGGCTGTGCATATTCCAGGAGAAGTCAGCAGAAACAAAATCACAGAAAGCAAGAGGGCATGGTGCAATCACAATTTTGAAAGGTAAGCAACAACAAAAAAGTGCAACAACTGTGGAAAACGAAACCTCAACCACACCGAGTGTATTTAAATCAAATGTCCTCGGGTTACTGTAGGCAACTATAGGACGTGCCCTAACACTTTCCCCTCCTGCATTACAAACCCAGCAAGGCCAGCAGCTGTTTCTAAAAAACAAAACTTCGTTCTCAAGGTGCAGGCATCTAAAAAATGTAGCCTGGAAACATGAGGATAACAGCAGTATCCAGAGGCAAGGTTATTGAATACTTTCCATGCAGAAGTAGATGTATTTGTGTTCGGCAAAGTATTCAAAGGTTATTGGAGCAGTTGAGAATGTGGGCTGCAAAATAGATCGGCCATGGTCTTATTAAATCATAGAATCCCTACAGTCTAGAAAAAGGCCAATCGACCTGAGCCTCGGAAGAGTATCCCACCCAGGCCCACCCCGTCTCCATTCACCCCCATTCCCCATGTCCAATCCATCTGCCCGTACACTGTTGGGCAATTTAGCATGGCCAATCCACTCTACCCTGCACATCTTTGGACTGTGGGAGGAAACCAGACCACCTGGAGGAGACATGGGGAAGCATGTGAAAATTACAGACAGACATCAGAGGATGGAATTGAATCTGGATTCCCAGCACTGTTACGCAGCAGTGCTAACCACTCAGCCTCCATTGGCAAGCTTGAGGGGCTGAATGGTTTATCTGCTCCTACTTCAAATGCTCGCATGTTCGTATGAAGGGTGTGGGGCACACAAGCATTTTAGCAGAAGAGCCTCCAATGTATGGGCAAAGCTGTAACAGATGGAAGGGTATGATGCCATCTATGTTATATGGAAGAAAGATAAATCAGAATACTGTCATAATGACAAGGCTAAAGTGCTCACCCACGTACACAAATCTCCAGAACTTGACACATAGATGTCAAATAATCACAAAGGCTTCCAAAATGTTGGTCTTCATCTCAATGGGGGCTGAAATAAAATCATGAGAAGAGATGCTGCAACTACACAGAGCTGTGATCAAACCTGCATCAGAGAACTGCCTTCAGCTCTGGGAACCTCATCTCCAAAAGGCGGACTGATCTTGGAGGAGATCACAATAGATCCATTAATGATACTGATGACTAGAAGCTTAAATTACAAGGACAAACCTGGCGTGTGTCACCCCAGGGGAAGATAAGAGGCGGGTGTCATCAAACTCTTGGCTGAAGTGGTGGGTTTTGAGAAGGATCTTAAAGCAGAGAAGACAGTGAGGTTTAGGGCGATTGTTCCAGAGCCTAGAGACGTGAAGACACATGAGAAGTAAAAGAATTGGTGATTTCAGAAATCCCTCCAAGTCCGAGCACTAGTGGAAGTAATGACATTTGCCCCAACAATCCTATAACTAAACTGAAGCTGTAAATAATTTCCTCTCACTCTCAATTGGCAGAAGCCAACAATCCTCAGTAGTTAAACAATGTCATTCTGCCCCAGAGGACTGCACATTGCTAAACCAAAGCATCACCTGGTCTGTCTAGCTTCTGGTATATGCAGTACCATGTGTTGGTTTGTATCAATAAGAAAAAAGTTAATTATTAGTGAATGACGGAGCAAAGTTTGCAGGTGTAGTTAGGAAATACTTGAAAAAAAAGGGTTCAACTTCTGAAACAGCAAGTTAGTTTAGGAACATAAAGCAACAAGCTCTGTCAATTGACCAATTTGAACCTGTTTCCTCCAATCATTGAGCTCCAACAGGCCCAATTTTACAGCTTCTCATTCAATTCAAGGGGATCCAATCAATTAACTGGGTTGGGTTACATGACCTGTCAATGTGCTGAACATAGCCTATTTGGTGAGCTCAGTCAGCCAATTTAAAGGAAAATATTTGCTTGTACGGATGAAAAGATTAATGCTTGAGCGGATAAATAATCACACAGCTTAAAGCCAGGTCAAGTCACCACAGACCACCTCAGTCATCAGAGAGAGATGACTGGTGGTGATTTAACCTGAGGGCCACCACATCTCAAGTGAGGGAGGAAACTGTGAAGGAGAGTCCTTCACGGTAACCTCAGCTAGTCATGGGGATTGAACCTATGCTGTCAGCATCACACGGTTTCAAACACTGGCCAGCCCACCAACTAAGTTAAACCAATCCCCATAGTTCAAAGTAATCCAGCACCCATCAATACCTCAATTCACTTCTTATATTAACCACAGGTTAGGTTACATTTTTATGTTGCTTGTCACAACGTATTATCATCAGATGTTTGGAGTTTATAGTCATAGAGTCATAGAGATGAGCAACATGGAAACAGACCCTTCAGTCCAATTCATTCATGCCGATCAGATATCCTAACCTAATCTCATCCCATTGGTCAGCATTTCTCTCACATCCCTCTAAACATTTTCTATTCATATACCCAATGTTGTAATTAAATGTTGTAATTGATTGTTTTTATTTTCAGGAATTGAAAACCTTCTGAAGCTTCCCATCCCACTTTCTGAACTGTAGTAAGTACAGTGCTGCAATGCTTCAAGAAGGAAGGACATTCAAAGATAGGGTAGTATGGGGACTCAGTGCTGCTAGCCTACAGTACCAAGGTCCTGGATTCAATCTCACCCTTAGGTGACTGTCTGTATGAAGTTTGCACATTCTCCCTGTGTCTGTGTAGGTTTTCTCTCATAGTCCAAATGTGTGCAGGTTAGATAGATTGGCTATGAAAACTGCAAGGTCACAGAAATGGGGTGGGTCTGTGGGGGATGCACTTTGGAGGGTCAGTGTGGACTCAATGGACTGAATGGCCTACCTCTGCTGTAGGAAGTCTCTATGATTCTATGTCCCTGTAGTTGGCAAATGGCTGGGGTCTTGCAAGATACCAAACACAACAGAAATGCACATTGAGAAGCTTGGAAACGTTAGTCTTGAATTTGCCAATACAATGAGATATGTAGGTATAAGACTAGATGAGGTTATTAATTTATTCAATTGGATCTTGGCTGCTAATGTTAACCCCAGTTACATGTGTCTTGAGTAATGGTATCAGGAGTCAAAGTCAGCAAATATCTTTGCAACAAACCCAGAAAGTACTTGAGGAACTCATCAGGTCTGTGGAGAAGGAAACAGAGTCAATGTTTCAAATTTGGCATGATCTTTGTTCAGAAAGTCATTTTGTGTGTTTGTTACAGGTTTCATAAGAACTTAAGAATCCAGGAGCAGGATTTGGCCGTCTGCTCCATCGAGCCTGCTCTGCCATTCAATAAGATCTCTTTGTGAACTCAGGTCCAGTTACCTGCCCATTCACCTTGATTCCTTTACTGTTCAAAAATCTATCTATCTTTGCCTTAAAAACGTTCAATGAGAATGCCCCAACTGCTTCACTCGGCAGGGAATTCTACACGTGCACAATCCTTTGGGTGAAGAAGTTCCTCCTCAACTCAATCCTGAATCTGCTTCCTCTCATTTTGAGGCCATGTCCCCTAGTTCTAGCTTCATCCACCAGTGGAAACAACCTACCTGCTTCTATCTTATCTATTCCCTTCATAACTTGAGATGTTCCAAGAAGACTCCCCCCTCCCCCTCACCATTCTTCTAAATTCCAATGAGGATAGTCCCAGTCTCTCCTCTTCAACTCAGGAATCAACCTGGTGAACCTCCTCTGTACTCCTTCCAGTGCCAGTACAGCCTTTCTCAAGTAAGGAGATCCGCCATCTGCAAAATTGTGCTTTTCCTCCCCCTAAATGTACCTACATCTAAACTGTTACATTTTCAATTGATCCCTTTATGAGGACAGAATTCCGGAGTTCTACTGCTCACTGTGTGAATCAGTGCTTCTTGACATCACAGAGAAATGATCCAGGATTAAATTTATGGTTATGTCACCTCCCACCAGAGAAAATAGCTTTTAAACTTACCATATCAAATCTTCTGATCATCTGAAACACCTAAATTACATCACACCACAATCTATTCAAAGGAATTCAACCTCATTTTAGGCAGTCTTCCAGCAATAATTTAATCCCGTCGGACACTTGGGAATCCATGCTGCATTCCTTCCAAGGCCAAAATACTTTTTCCTTGAGATACAGGATCCAGGGCAGAATGCTGAACAATCACAGTTTCAAGCTTTGGTCATAAAGAACTTGAATCTTGCTGAGAAAGAGAGACATGCAGTAGTAGCTTTTCATCTTGCACTCATCAGGACACATGCAAGAATGCCAAATTTTAAACAATCTCTGCAGATAATGCTACAGTAGAAAAGGGAGCCAATGAATTTGCACGTTGACTGTGAGAGGCCAATGGATTGCCATGGAGAAAGCAATGGGGGACAATAAGCAACCTCCCTCCACCACCCCCCCTCAAACACCAACGTTAACTCCCAGACTCCCATGTGATACATAAAAAGGTTCAAGTCTTAAACATATTCCTTTTTCTTTGCAGAGAATGGGAGCCTGGCAAATGATTTGGGAAGCCTATGGTCCCTTATTATTCTCTCCATGGCAATGCCTAGGCCAATCAGAGTCAACTTGCCAACCCATCAGTTCCTGTGGGAGCAATTATTACAATTATTTGAAATTTGGCATCCTTGCCTTCCTCTCCCTTTGCAGAGAAGATAGTCCACCCATGGTGATGGGTGGTTGATTTATGACAAGAAATCTAGGGTGATTCTAACCCTACTGTGTATGGTTCACTCAATCTCAATTAATGTGAATTGATATTTACTTCAAATTTGTTTGTTATTGGACAGGCTACTTGGTGTGTAATCAGGTTCATATAGTGGTGTGAAATATTATTATAGAATCAGAGAATCCTTCCAGTGTGGAAAGAGGCCATTCAGCCCACTGAGTCTGTATCAACCCTCTGAATTGCATCCCACCTAGACCCACCAAAACCCTGCATTTCCCATAGCAATTCGACCTCGCCTGAACACCTCTGGACACGACAAGGCAATTTAGCATGTCCATCCACATAACCTGCACATCGTTGGACTGAGGGTGGAAACCAGAGCACCTGGAGGAAACCCACGCAGACACGGGGAGAATGTGCAGAGTTGATTGAATGTGGAGCTGGAAAAGGCACAGCAGGTCAAGCAGCATCAGAGTCGATGTTATAGGCAGGACCCTTCATCAGGAGAATGTGCAAACTCCATCAAAACAATCACCCAAGGCAGGAAATGAACCCAGGTCCCTGGTGCTGTGAGGCAACATTACTAACCACTGAGCCACCATGCCACCCTGGAGGGTGCACATCTAAGAAATAAAAGGACATTATTTTGCAATAACATGTGCTGAAATATCCAAATTAACTTTGAATTGTGACACAAACTACAGTCTCTGTATTAAGATGGATTATTGAGTCATCAGTTAAAAGAAATTACAGAATTAGCAATCCCTGCTCCACCCACTGGGGCAGATAATAATGGAGTCTTTGTCTCTAAAAGTGGTCCTTTTACAGTAGAATGGCTTGGCTGCTGGCTGGGGAGATGCATAGGTTCAGACCTAGGTCATTCAACCCCTTCAATCTGTTCTGTCATTCATGGCTGACCTGAGCCTCAATTCCCTTTACCTGCGACCATTCTATACGTCTCAATTAGTTTGAAAGCCCAGGCTGTTCCCTGTCCTTTTGGGTGGGAGAACTGTTATTATTGCGCACAAAACAATAAGTAATTGCAATAATTAACCGTTCCCTGTGGCAGGGAACAGACTGCACTCACTCTGGCTAAAAAGGACTTTTTCATAGGCACATTGGAATAAGGGACAGATTTGAGTAACACGCAGGGCAACAGCCAGGAATAGGACTCCAAAGTTCATTTCAGATGGATCTATTCTGAAATATAAAACATACCTCACGTTCTACAATAAGCTTAAGCTGAGAGGGTTTCAGTGCAGGACACGCAGCCGATGATAGGGGTGGGTAAGTTGCAGAGTGAAGGTTTAACTATACCATTAGGCTAGGAATAGTGACTGTGCATACGTTCAATGAGGTATGTCATAATGTCATCAGATCATGAGTAACCAGCTTGTGAGTGTGCAAGGGTCCAGAGTTGCCCTGTCTTACCTTCTGCTGAATATCTCCTCGTAAAGTTTACTGAGCTCCACTCATCTCGGCATGGTCTACATTCTATTAACAACCAGGCCTGATCTTACTACTCCATTAAGCCCATCGAGCTTGTAATGTTACTCATTTAGGTTTTGGATGATCTACACATTACCTGCTTTGGTTCATATCCTTCAATATCTTGCCTAACAAAAATCTGCCTTGCGTTTTCAAATGTAATTGTCCCTCTCTCCCAGCTATTTTTGGGAGCCGGAGTTCTAGATTTTTACTTCTCTTTGTTTGAGGAAATGCTTCTCGACATAACTGTTGTTGTTGGGTCACAATCCTGAAACTCCCTCACTTTGAGAGTACCCACACTCCACGGACTGCTGTGGTTGAAGATGGTAGCTCCCACCATCTTCTCAAGATCAGCTGATGACAGACAATAAATGATGGCCTCACCATTAAAGACTTTGATAAATCACCCTCAAACTGCCTGATTCTAATTTTAAGGCTATCCCCTCATGCCCACCAACCAGAGGAAGAGTTTCTCTCTATCTATCCCATCAAATCCTTTAATCCTCTTAAATATCTCAATTATATCCTTGCCTAATCTTCTACAGAATACAAGCCTAATCAATAAAACCCTCATAATTTAACCCTTTTAGATCTCTGCAAACTATTCTACCTCGCTCCACACATATTTCTACAGCCTTGTGTTTACACTAGAGTGCACCAGACAATTGGCATGGGCCAATTTTGGAAAAGGTAGGGGGGGTTTCCGCACTCATCGGCTGTCTGGCTGACCCAATCAATTCATCCTGGGTGCATACAAAATGGACGCTGAAGATATGGATAAAAGAAGGGTCATGGCATCATAGAGTCCCCACAGTGTGGAACCAGCCATTCAGCCCATCGAGTCCATACTGACCCTCTGAAGAGCATCCCAGCCAGACCCACTCCTCCCACCCTCTTCCTGCATTTCCTATGACTAATCCACTTAGCCTACACATCCCTGTACACTATGGGTAATTTAGTTTGGCCAATCTACCTAAGTTTTGGACTGTGGGAGGAAACCGGAGCACCCGGAGGAAACCCAAGTAGACACGGGGAAAATGTGCAAACTACACACAGACAACCGCTGGAGGGTGGAATCGAACCCAGGTCCCTGGCATTGTGACACAGCAGTGCTAACCACTGAGATGATAAATATCAACTCTGTTTCTCTCTCCACAGACGCTGGCAGACTGGCTGAGTTTCTCTAGCATTCTCAGTGTCTTACTGAATGTATGAAACTAACCTAAGGGACAATAAAGAATAGCAGCCTCTAATTCACAGAAATATGAAGTGGTTACAACTGTTCCGAATTAGCATTTTTTCGCCACATGAGCATATAATCATCGTCATGTTTACCCACCATGTTGCAATCTCGATTCAACCCTTTTCATTCTTTAGCTATCAATTCATCAGCATTATCTAATCGCAAAATGTTGACATAGTTTCTTGCCTCAAACACTAACGCGGGGAGTGAACTTCCGCAGTTTCAAAGCTCCTGGTGTGGACTGGTTTCTCCCGCCTTTGGCGCTAAATCCCTCAAGGTGTCAGCTCATTCCAGAATTTGTTCAAGTTTAAATTTCAGAATGACAAGTTTTGCAATGGCCAGGCACCAGCTCCCCGAACCTGACGGGCTGTTTCGGATCAGATGCCTTTGTCCACCACTGCCCTGAGGGGAACAAGCCACAACACCACCTATTTCCGCAACACTCTTCACCAACCTGCTTTAACCCCAGTCTTTCAGGCGCATGCTGATCATTTCACAATGCGGTGGTTTCAAACACGAGGGCTTGACCGCCTTTTGAAACTCACTGGGTGCAGATATTGTTCAGTTATGATCCCAGCAGGCACCTGTACTGAGTCAGCCACTTACAATATCATTGGAGTTGTCAATCCGCCAGGGCTACTCCAGGAATTGAGGATTCATCTTAAGCATGGTCCAGGTCAGAAAAGGCTTAGATCAGAGGCCAATTGCCAGGGGTTAGGGCAGGGTCCAGAGAAAGGGCCACTGTGCTCAAGGTCGGGGCTCAAGGTCAGGGCCAGGCCAGGCACAGCACAGGGGGCCATAATTTCTGCCCTGGTCCCTGCCCTTGATAGCATTTGGTGTGGCGCGGTAGTGTAAGGGGTCACCTAGACGAGAGACGGGCAAACCACCTTTTAAAAGCAGTGAATGATACTGCAAGGACAGGGTGGTAGGATGGGTGGATGGGTTGGTGTTAAGTTTGTTAAGTGACAGGCTATCCACAGGCATGTGGATAAGGTGGGCAGCTAGGTCAGTAGGTGATCGTATCAGGTCATGAGGAGTTGCCAAGTCAGGCCTAGTTGGTTGGTGGGGACTAGTCAGGTCATGGGTGGTAATTGGATAGTGAGGAGTTATTTAGGGTTTAGATCAGAGTGGTGCTGGAAAAGCACAGCAGGTCAGGCAGCATCCAAGGAGCAGGAAAATCAATGTTTTGGGAAAAAGCCCTTCATCAGGAATAGAGACAAGAAGCATCCAGGGTGGAGAGATAAATGGAGGGGGGAGGTGAGGGGGGGGGGGGGAAGAGGGTAATAGGTCAG
>NC_057735.1:8787645-8791913 GCF_004010195.1 Chiloscyllium plagiosum
TTCCACTCCACCCTCCCCTCTGACCTATCACCTCCATCCCCACCCCCATTCACCTATTGTACTCTTTGCTACTTTCTCCCCATCCGCTCCACCCTCCCCCCTTCCCCCCCATTTATCTCTCCACTCTGGAGGCTTCCTGCCTATATTCCTGATGAAGGGCTTTTGCTCAAAATGTCGATTTTCCTGCTCCTCAGATGCTGCCTGACCTGCTGTGTTTTTCCAGCACCACTCTGATCTAAACTCTGGTTTCCAGCATCTGCAGTCCTCACTTTTGCCTAGGAGTTATTTAGGGGTTTGGGGAGGTTGACAGTGGTAGGTCTTATGAGTAATTGGGGGAAGGGTGTCAGTAACAGAGTGACTCAGGAATTGGACAAGGAGTTTTATGCCTCATATTTGCTGGGTAACTGGTTAGGTATATCACAACCATCTTAGACATTCACATAGGTTCCTAGCAAACAGGGGATTTCCCATTGGAAGTTTCAATTTGCCAGTCAATTCCCATTTATCTCCAAGCATCAGAACTTCCAAGGGTCACGGCGTACATTTTCAGACCTATGTTTAGACACTGAAGATCTGGAGACTGGAAGATATGGTTGATAGCTTTTGGACTCATCACTGCTCCAATCATACAGCCTCTTTAGTCAGGACTTCCCCAAGTAGAAATCCATGGCTTTCGATCTCCTGACCCTGTATTCACCTTCATACCCTTCTAAGCTCTATACTGCTCCTCCTAATAATCTGTTTACCAATACTGTCCTTCCTGTTCCTTTAGCCCTGTGCCCATTCCCTCACCTCCTTACCCATTATGGACCACGTTACCTCTCCTCTCCTCATGATTCCAAGCCCCATACTGTACCTTCCCTTATCCAGTTACTTTTCTGCAATAGTTCTGGAAATCTAATTCCCTAGATGGGAACATTTTTTTCTCTACCACCTTACTTCCTTCATAATAAATTGACCATAGTCCTTCCGGACCATAAGGCCGCTCTCTAATGAAAGAGAGAGAGAGAGAGAGAGAGAGAGAGAGAGAGAGAGAAAGAGAAAAAGAGAGAGAAAGAGAAAAAGAGAGAGAAAGGGGAGGAGAGAGAGTGAGAGCAGGAGAGTGGGAGATGAAAAGGAGGGTGGAGGGGGAGAGAGAGAGCGAGAGAGAGAGAGGGGAAGGGAGAGAGAGAGAGGGAGAAAGAGAAGGAGAGGGAGAGAGAGGGGGAGGGAGGGAGGGAGGGAGAAGAGAGAGAGAGAGGGAGAGAGACGGAGAGAGACAGTGAGGGCGGGTGGAAGAGAGAGAGAGAGACAGTGTGAGCTGGTGGTGGTTTAACCAGAGGGTCATCATGCCTCAACCGAATCATAAGCCAGTTAACCAGCCAACTGAGGCACTGACCACCCCTCTCATAACACTAGTACCTGATGGGTGACTGAATCCTAACAAATAAACCAGCCTGTTACTGTTTTCGTTATAAACACACACAGCAAACTGAGGAACTCTGTAGCAATTGTCAACCCTCTTCCACTGTGCAAGGTTCGCAGACTGACATGGAATGCATTATCTAAATTAAAATACCACACATTTCCACTTTGTAGTTTTACATTTTCTTTCATCTTTTATGTTCTGAAGAAAATTCTTTCCATTTCAGAGCACTGATTAGCATGTACTTGATTTCGGTGCTGATAAGTTTGAAGCACTGTTTTATTTACATTCCTCTCCCACCCCTCTCCCCACTGTAAACGCTGTTTCCACTTACACTCATAAGCCCGTGTTGGTCTGAGACATAAGCTCCTTCAATGTGAGCGATCTGCTAAAGAGACTGCTCTGTTACCGTAAAGCTCCGTCTTGCAGCCTGCCTGTGTGCAGGGTCGTCAGTTCTAGTTGGGACGAATCCGGTGAGGTTTCATTCCATGATCTGCAAACTTTCTCAGCTGCCAACCCCATATCTGTCACTGCCCATCCAACATGCCCACTCTCCCAGACCACTCAAGGCCACATGGGAAGCACCATCATCACTGGCGGTTCCTCGCAGATGAGGATGACTCTCTCTGACTCTCAGGGTGAGTCCGTAGGTGGCTGTACAGTCCAATGCAGCTTCCATAGGCTCTGTTACACTTGGGCCAGATGACTGTCTTGGTCGGGGGGTTGGGTGGGGTTTTAGTGAGGGAGTGAGCTCCTTTGGCTGCTTCCCCCTGGCTTATGCCTTTTCCTGACGGCAAATCTTGAAATGCTCGGTGCCTTCCCGGATGCTCTTCTTCCACTTTAGACAGTCTTGGACCAATGATTCCCAGGTGTCTATGGGAATGCCACACTTCCCCAGTGAGGCCATGAAGGGAATCCCTGAATCTCTGTCCCATCTGGGGCTTGCCTGCCGTTTCGGAGCTGGGAGTAGAACACCTGCTTGGGGAGCCTCTTGTCATACGGATGACGTGCCCAGTCCATCGCAGCTGATCGATGGAGGGGTCAGTGCCGCGATGCTGGGGATGTTGGCCTGATCGAGGACGCTGATATTTGTGTGTCTATCTTCCCAGTGGATTCAAAGGATCTTGCACACGCTACGTTGGTGGGACTGCTCCAGCACCTTTAGGTGTCTGCTGTAGATGGTCCACGTCTCAGAGACATATGGCAGAGTGGGAGAGCACTTGAGAAGCAAACAAGTGGGCGGCACGGTGGCACAGTGGTTAGCACTGCTGCCTCACAGCGCCAGAGACCCGGGTTCAATTCCCGCCTCAGGCGACTGACTGTGTGGAGTTTGCACATTCTCCCCGTGTCTGCGTGGGTTTCCTCCAGGTGCTCCGGTTTCCTCCCACAGTCACAAAGATGTGCAGGTCAGGTGAATTGGCCATGCTAAATTGTCCGTAGTGTTAGGTAAGGGGTAAATGTAGGGGTATGGGTGGGTTGCGTTTCGGCGGGGCTGTGTGGACTTGTTGGGCCGAAGGGCCTAGGTGGATAGGATAAGCTAAGTTACCCATACTACCCAGGGATGCACAGGCTAGGTGGATAGGATAAGCTAGATTACCCATACTACCCAGGGATGTGCAGGCTAGGTGGATTGGACATGCTAAATTACCCATACTACCCAGGGATGTGCAGGCTAGGTGGATAGGATAAGCTAAATTATCCATACTACCCAGGGATGCGCAGGCTAGGTGGATTGGACATGCTAAATTACCCATACTACCCAGGGATGTGCAGGCTAGGTGGATTGGACATGGGGAAATGTGTGATAATGGGGATAAGGTAAGTCTGGGTGGGGTTGATGTGGACTCAATGGACCTTATGGTCTGCTTCCGCACTGTAGGGATTCTATGATTAAAAAGCAACTTTGGTCAAAGAAGAAAGCTTAGAAAATACAAGGAGTAGGCCATTCAGCCCTTCAAACCTGCTGATCATCAAACTCAATACCATGTTCCCAATTTCTCCCTGAACCCTATGCCCCCTTTAATCCTAAGAACTATATTTTGATTCCTTCCTGAAAACATTCAATATTTTGACCTCAACTTTCAGAGAATTCCACAGATTCACCACTCTCTGGGTGAAGAAATTTCTCCTCATTGCAATTTTAAATTGCCTATCCCCTATCCTTAGAACATGCCACAAAATATAACATCCTTATAAATTACACACTAAAAAAAGTATCACTGTCAAGTCAGACTTTTAAACATTCATTATTAATTTCTCTGACATTTACTTTGACAGAGGTGACTTTCAGATTATGCTCATTTCTGAATTTTCAACTTTAATAATTAATTCATGATAGATTGTTAGTACAGTACTGGATTAGGGGTGCTGGAAGAGCACAGCAGCATCCAAGGAGCAGCGACATCGACGTTTCGGGCAAAAGCCCTTCATCAGGAATAAAGGCAGAGAGCCTGAAGCGTGGAGAGATAAGCTAGAAGAGGGTGGGGATGGGGAGAGGCCCTCCAATGCATCTCGTCCACATCCCACACCTCCACCCTCTGACCTCACCCCTCCAACCGTAACAATGATAGAACGCCCCTGGTGCTCACCTTTCACCCTACCAACCTTCACATAAACCAAATCATCCGCCGTCATTTCCGCCACCTCCAAAAAGACCCCACCACCAGGGGTATATTACCCTCCCCACCCCTTTCCGCCTTCCGCAAAGACCGTTCCCTCCGTGACTACCTGGTCAGGTCCACGTCCCCCTACAACCCACCCTCCCATCCTGGCACCTTCCCCTGCCACCGCAGGAACTGTAAAACCTGCGCCCACACCTCCTCCCTCACCTCTATCCAAGGCCCTAAAGGAGCCTTCCACATCC
>NC_057735.1:8792209-8805101 GCF_004010195.1 Chiloscyllium plagiosum
CTAGCTTATCTCTCCACGCTTCAGGCTCTTTGCCTTTATTCCTGATGAAGGGCTTTTGCCCGAAACGTCGATTTCGTTGCTCCTTGGATGCTGCCTGAACTGCTGTGCTCTTCCAGCACCACTAATCCAGAATCTGGGTTCCAGCATCTGCTGTCATTGTTTTTACCTTGTTAGTACAGTACAACGAATACACCCAGCAGTGACCACTGAGACATACCTTCCCTTTTCCACTCGCCCACCCCACTAGAATCCTGGGCATTTACAAACAGCACCAACAACCCAAGCGCAATATTCCAACAGTGGCCTAACCAATGTCCTGTACAGCCGCAACATGACCTCCCAACTCCTGTAGTCAATGCTCTGACCAATACAGGAAAGCACACCAAACACCTTCTTCACTATTCTATCTACCTGCGACTCTATTTTCACGGAAGTGTGAGCTTTGTTTTGTCTACTGCACCTATCTGGCCAAACATCTAAGAGATGGGTGAAATGCAAGCAAGCATAGCTCCTGTAATAAAGCACTAGTGTCCAGCACTGCCAGGTAGCACAGCACATACAACCTGCACAAATTAAGCTTAAACTTACAAAGCATTTTCAATGTGTGCTTTCCCAACGCTGGAGATATGGTGCTGCTTTGAGTGCCACATCAGGGACATCAGCACTAAAGCCTCAGCTAGCCCCAGTGCAGGACTGAGGGAGTGCTGCACAGTCTTCCAATAAGATGTCAAAGCTAGACTCCATCTACATTCTTGGGTGTACAGGGATGATCACGTGGCACAACTTTGATGAAAAACATGGGGATTAACCTTAGAATCCTGACAAATGTTTATTCCCTCAATCAAAATTATATTGAAAAAAAACTGCTCATTATCGGAACCGGGGGAGTTCCTGTCCATGAATAGGTTTTCAAAATGCCAGCACAAACACATTGGGTCAGAAGACCTGAATCCGACTGGGCGGCACAGTGGCACAGTGGTTAGCACTGCTGCCTCACAGCGCCAGAGACCCAGGTTTAATTCCCGACTCAGGCGACTGACTGTGTGGAGTTTGCACATTCTCCCCGTGTCTGCGTGGGTTTCCTCCGGGTGCTCCGGTTTCCTCCCACACTCCAAAGATGTGCAGGTCAGGTGAATTGGCCATGCTAAATTGCCCGTAGTGTTAGGTAAGGGGTAAATGTAGGGGTATGGGTGGGTTGCGCTTCGGCGGGGCGGTGTGGACTTGTTGGGCCGAAGGGCCTGTTTCCACACTGCAAGTAATCTAATACACCACATACACAGCACAAAAAGCAGACCATTCGGCCAAATCAGTCAATGCTGATGTTTATGTTCCACCTTTCCACATCCAATTCAGCCTTGCAACCTGACATTCCCCTTTCCCCTGTATGTTTCCCGACAGCCTGTCTCTTGTAAATGCTGAAAAATGTGTTGCTGGAAAAGCACAGCAGGTCAGGCAGCATCCAAGGAGCAGGAGAATCGATGTTTCGGGCATAAGCCCTTCTTCAGGAATGAAGACGGGCTTACGCCCGAAACGTCGATTCTCCTGCTCCTTGGATGCTGCCTGACCTGCTGCGCTTTTCCAGCAACACATTTTTCAGCTCTGATCTCCAGCATCTGCAGTTCTCACTTTCTCTTGTAAATGCTGCCTGAATGGATCTCCATTGCTCACTCCCGAATGAGTTCCACATTCTCAATCCTCTTTGTGTGAAGATATTTATTCTGAATTCCCCATTGGGTTTCTCAGTGACTGAATTATATTGATAGCCTCTTGGATACTTATTTGAAAATGTCTCATCTAAATTTTCCCCAAAATGGGCTTTTCATTAAAAGTGACCAACACATATTTAAAATACGTGGACGTAACATCGCACGGGATATGGACAGCATGGTTAGCACTGCTGCTGCACAGTACTAAGGACCTGGGTTTGATTCCACCCTTGGGCACCTGTTCTCCCCATGTCTGTGTGGGTTTCCTCTGGGTACTCTGGTTTCCTCCCACAGTCCAAAAGGTGTGCAGGTTAGGTTGCCTGGCCATGCTAAATTGCCCCATAGCTTCCAGGGATGTGCAGGCTAGATGGATTAGCCATGGGAAATGCAGGGATGGGGTAGGGACTGGGCCTGGGTGGGATGCTCTTCAGAGGGTTGGTATGGATTTGATGGGCTGAGTGGCCGGTCTTCACACTGTAGGGATTTTATGAGTAATAGTATTGTGCTCACTGGTGTAATTTATAAGGGTTTGAAAGCGTTAATGTCGAGGACAGTGTGAGTAGTACTGCCCATTGTGACAATGGACGTGATCACATGGTAGAGAGACTGGCGAGGAAAGCAGGATGGCTTTAGCAAAATACACCTAGTTCTGTATGAGACTACTTAATGTATAATAACCTGGTTAATATTTAAACCTACCAAAGCGTGGAAATCTCTCCTAAACTCGTCTAATCAAACATGCTACAACTGTGAATCAGTGGATAGGTTGTTTCCCAACAATAGGAGCGGTATGAAGCAAAGAGAAATCAGTTAGTTTCTGCGTTGCTGATGCATGTATATTTATAAGTTACTGTTCAATGCAGACTGAAGGACTGGGAAATACAAAACTGAGATAGGCCAGTACCACCACAAGCAGATGGACTAATTAGAGCATTACAGGTTTACACAATTAGATCCTATTATAAAAGGTGAATGTAGAAATTTATCATGAGAAGAGCTCAACACAAGAGTGCAACAAATAATTAGAAGGATATGGGCCAAGTGCAGGGAAATGGGGTCAGCATAGACCAGCTTGGGCCAAAAGGCCTGACTCCATGCTGCAGAACTCTATGACCTGATGGCAGGAAGTAAGTTTGGATTGATGAGAAGTGCATGCTGGGATAGTATTTAAAACATAGTCTCCCCCTACAGTCAAACCAGAATCTGAGGAAATACTCACACCCAGACAAATAATGTACGCGTAAACAAACATAGTATTTTGATTACTTCAGTCTCCAATAAAAATACAGGGAATGTATATTGATATTACAAATGAACAGGAATCCATGACTCACATCAAGTTCATTAATTGTTACAACAGTTCGGATTTTCAATAATTGCCTTAGAATGGAATCCAGCCACTCTCAGTGATTCAACTTTAGTTTCAGGACAGCTCCATCTTGTTTTGAAGTGTTACTATCCATTCAGCCTGTACTGAGGTCAGCCAGGTAGATCTCATAGAGTAGAGTTCCCTGACTGGGGCTGTTGACCCGGTCCAATCAGATAATAAACAGAAGTTCCAGAGGTTCTAGTCACTCTGAGAGCTGGCTCTGAGGGAGCTGGATCAGTGTCAAGGACTCTCTGTGTGTAAATAAAGGGTGACTTGGTGATGGGATACTGGCCTCTGTGGAGTTATTTCAAGGTCATTGCTTGCATCTAAGAAAAGGGCCATTGAATGGGCTATACAGCAATCTTCAAATTAAAATGATGCACCTGGGACTAAAGAGATGTGGGGATGCATTAGGTCAAGAGATAAATTAAATTGACTGAACTCAGCTCACGACAACTGTCTGTTTTGCATAACTGATACAAAATGCACGCGGATATGGGTTCAATTCCCAAGTTAAGGTAGATGGTGAAATGTGAACTCAATCAAAGCTGTTCTGAAACTCTTCTCTAGTAGCAACCAACCATTGCTGATTATTTGTTTGAAAAAACAAATCCATCTTGACCTTACCTGGTCTGACCTACATGTGACTCCATACCCACAGCAATGGGATTGATTCATAACAGCCCTCTGAAGTGATCTTTCCTTTTTAGGAACAAGAGGGCATAGATGTACAGTGCAAGGATGAAGTGAGGAGAAATACATAACAGTAAGTCAGGCCATGGAATGCAGAGCCTGGACGGGAAATGGAGGTAGGTCAATGAGGCATTCAAGATAGCAATGGTCAATGATTTAGATAAAATGATGAGTGGGGAGAGAGCAGACACTGTGTAACGGTGCTCACTTACTGAGCCAGTGTAAATACGATCGGCTGAATGGTCTCTTTCTGCACCTTAACCCTTCTGGGATTCTGTGATAGAAACACAGGGCACATACCAGTTCCAAGAAGGGTCACCGGGCCTGAAATGTTAATTCTGATTTCTCTCCACAGCTGCTGCCAGACCTGCAGAGCTTTTCCAACAACTTCTGTTTTTGTTCCTAATTTACAGCATCGCAGCTATTTCGGTTTTTACATACCTAAATACCTGTCAAACTGCCGAGACTGCAAGGGAACAATTCACTCCCATTTGCCTTATCTTGGTGTGCAAAGGAGCTTGTATTTGCTTTTTACCAGTCTTTCAGGAAGTTCAAAAGTAATTTGGAGCGATGAATTTCACATACAGAGACCAGGACACCCGCGAACTGCACTGTAGTGCACGTGGTAGGCTGTTTGCCCAGTGCCCACATAATCAATCTCCTCATGGTACATGGAGTTGGCAGATTCTGGTGATAGTTTGAAACCCCAAACAATGATCCAGGGAAACTTCCCCACAATGACTGCTTTGTCATTTGGCCTGAATTGTAGATTTGTGTTAATATTCTGCAGGAAGATGTACTTTCCAACAAACAAAAGCTTCAGGTCCTCAGACAACGCTGTTACTTTAACTGCTGCCATCAGTATGAACACCAGTCGCTCAAATCTTGGTGCTGCTCCAGTCAGAGGTTTCAAAACCTTCCTCTTTTCTTTCTCAGATGTACTTTAGGAAGATGTTGGAAGAAAATTACACATTGGAAATACTCCAAAAAGAAAAGTCACAGTCTCACCACTGCTATGCCTTCATTTTGGAGCTAATTTGCACAAAGTAAGTGGATTAACAATGTTGTGGATTTTTACCTTCAGCGGACTATTTGAACCAGGTGAGACAATACTTGTGTTAGCTCCTGTAACATAAGAACTAGAGGAGGGCATCATAGCACTGAAGGATTCAACAGACATTTATTACAAGTCATGGTATATAAATATATTACAACCACAGTATTTCAGTATCTGGGCTAATACTAAATTACTTCAGATACACTTTCATCAGCATGTCATGCTTCAAATGGCCCCAACTAAAATGGAGTCTAAGACCTTTACACCATGAGGTCATGTGCTATGATATTGTATAATATCATAAGCATGTCTCTTAAGGTTAAACTGCATATTAGCTGCAAGATATAACACAACAGCAAGCTGCCGTGAACAGTACTTTGATAATTAGAACATCATTTCATTGAGTTATGTCATGGATAACTATTGCCCAGAATACCAAAGTTCTTCAAATACTGCCAAGAAGTCTTTTACAAGTATAGAGGTTGAAAGGGTCTACTTTAACACTTCATCTGAAAGGTAGCATCTAAGACAGTGCAGCACTCCCTCAGCAATGTACTGCAAAGCCAGATTAGATATAGGCTCAAATGCTTACAGGGGGATCCCACAACGTTCTAACCAAACGTTCTGCCAACTAAGCTGCAACTGGCACTTTACATCCTAGGTGACACATAGACCTTTGGAGCAGGTGGCGCATGAACCTGGGTGTCCTGGCTCAGAGTCAGGGACACCACCACTACTACAGCACAAGCACCCTCTAAGTGGCATATCACTTAACTTTTCGTCATCAGCTTCATCTGATCTTGTTGCCGTTTTTCAGAATTAGCAAGACGTTTGTACTGTAAGCCTCAGCTTTTCAACCGAGCATTTCAAAACTACACATAGCTTTTCTCCAAGCCCCATAAACATATAGCGAGCTTCATCAGCAAAAACATCCAGATTTCCCTTAATTTGCAATGACTGGGGTTGCTGATGCAATAGTGTTTTAACACCACACACACACACACACTATAGCTTCAAAAACCTCCAGATAAAGTAAAAGACGACAAATCAGCGACTTCAGAAAAGCTAGAGAAAGCATAGTTCTATCAGGAATTACAATGGAAAATTACCTGTGTCCCTCTGCCAAACCCCAGAGGCGAAATGAACTGAAATTATTAAGTGGGACTTACCCCACATCGTGAAATGTAAATGGTTGATAGGCGAATGGTATCAGTACTGGGTCCATTGATTACCTGCCTCTCACTTGCTATAGTTTTATCACAGTCAAAACGTGTGGTGCTGGAAAAGCACAGCGGGTCAGGCAGCATCCGAGCAGCAGGAGAGTCAACATTTCAGGCCCACCCCCAACCCCCTAATTATCTCTCTGCCCTCTTTCCCCCTCCAGCGCCCCCATACTTTTCGACTCTGACTCTCCAGCATCTGCAGTCCTCACTTTCTCCTAGTTTTATCAGAAAGTTGCAAGGCTACAATATGACAACAGGGAGCAACCCTAATTCAATCAGTGATTGCTGGAGTCCTTTACAGTTCAGTTAAGAAATCCAAGTGGCTGTGCCAAAGTGTACTTTTACAAGCACCCTGTAGTCATGGATGGTAACAGCACAGGGTCCCATTTTCTCTCTATCATACCAGCAATCTCTCTTGCTCTTGTCCTCTGCCATTGGATGTATTCACAGTTAATACACAACCTAAGTTGAATACACCTTTCAGCCCTCAGGCGCCAGGTCTGGACGCAAACTCAGCACTTACAGTTGCAACTCAATGCACCAGAAGGTCTCTTCTGTCGATGAATATGCCAACAAACGATGTGAAGCTGCATTTGTACAGCACAGCGTGTGAAATATAAAACAATCTCTGGAATGAATTATACATTCCGAAAGACAACAGTGAGGCGGGGTTTTGGGACCGTAGAGCAATCTTATGATGATAGAACATAGAAAAGTACAGCACAGAGCAGGCCCTTTGGCCCACGATGTTGTGCCGAGGTTTAATCCTAATGTAAAATATAGTAATTTAAACTATGCACCCTTCAACTCACTGCTATCCTTGTGCATGTCCGCCCTGGGAAAAACTCTCTGGCTATTGACTATCTATTCCTCTCATTATTTTGTACACCTCGATCAGGTCTCCTCTCTTCCTCCTTCTCTCCAGAGAGAAAAGTCCGAGCTTATTCAACCTTTCTTCATAAGGCAAGCTCTCTAGTCCAAGCAGCATCCTGGTAAACCTTCTTTGCACCCTCTCCAAAGCCTCTGTATCTTTCCCATAGTAGGGCGACCAGATGTCCATGATGTCATGGAGCTACTTCCAACATGGCATAAGAAGCATGATGCATAAGAATTTAACTGGATTTGAAAAGGGAAGCACATGCAAGTAACATTGTAACAACAAGCACAGAACCTAGTCAATCTCAGATGACCACGTATGGTTGTAAATAGGGAGTATGCATGCAACAAGTAGGCTTCAATGGAGGTCTACACCTGAAGTCAGTTCTTGACTTTGCCTTCTCCTTGACCAGTCTGTTTTGGACTCAGACTCTCACGTGTGATCAGAAAACTACCCTCATACCAGCCACATACAGCCTCATTTAGCTGTGGCTCAGGTGGTAGTGCTCTTGGCTCTGGATTACTTTTTGGCTCTGGTCATACCCACTCTGGAAAGTGAGCACAAAAATCTTCGTTGCCATTCTCCAGCTGTACTGAGGGAGTCGGAGGTGGGGTCTTATTGACCAGTGTCCCTATCTAGGTGCCCAGGTGGAACATTAAAGTTTCAGTTGCACCAGAGGAAGCAAGGGAGTTCTCCCCAGGATCCATACAAAGAATAAAAGTTGGCCATTCAGCCCTCTGTATCTGCTCCATCCCTCAATTAGATCATGACCGATCTGATTTTAACCTCAACTGTATATTCCTGCATGTCCCAATAATCTTTCATCCCCATGGTCATCAAGAACATACCTACCTCTGCCTTAAAAACATTAAAAAGCTTTGCTTCCATTGCCTTTTTGCAAAAGGGAATTCTGAAAAATATTCACAGCTGTTGGGAGAGACAAAAACAAAATTCCTGGCCAATATTTATCCCTCAACCAGTTTCTCAAAAATAAAACAGATTAACTGGTCCTCATTGCCTGCGGGAGCTTGCTATGCACAAACTGGGAGCCACAGTTACCCAAATCACAGCAGTGACTGCTTCAGAAATCGCTTCACTGGCTGTAAAGTGATCCAAAACGTCTGTTGTGGAGATAGGTGCTATATAAAATCAAATCTTTCAGTTTTTATTCCCCAAGTCCAAACATGGACCAACAGCAATATTGAAACTTGAGTCAAACAGTTTGCATTCCTTGGCCTCACACAAACAAAGCTATACTTTGTCATCCACAATCTATTCGTTCTCAATGACACTTTTAGTTTAGGCGATAATGGAACAGAAATTCATGTTCTCAATCAGGCAACTGAGTTTATTTTAAATGCATAAGTAATAAAAAGAAATGGGTATTTTTCACTTCAGTGAATCAAGCAGAAGACTGGTAATTTGCTAATTTGTTTTTCAGTTCAGAGGGTGATGGACATCAGTAACGTTAAGTAAATGTTTTCCAGCTTTCTGCACTCAGTCAGCAGAAAGCACTCCCAACTAGTGTGCCATTAAAACACTCCATTCTACACTGTTCTGCTTCAGAACATCAAAGCTTTACTACTCCAGTGCAAGATCAGTAATACTTTTTCTGCTGCCAGTTCAGGAACAACAGAGCACTGCCCCCGTTTACTCTTAAGGCTGGCCAGACATGTTTCATTTAAGATCTGAGCTGTTGGCACAGATAGTAATTTCTATCCCATCTGGTTTTTATTCAGATCCCAGCGATGAAATACTGATCTGTTAACCCACTGTGCTGCCCTCTGGCCCTGATACCATTCCTGACCCACTGAGCCCCTACAGTGTGAAGCAGGCCATTCAACCCATCAACACTATACCTCCGAAAAGCATCCCACTCTAACCCACTCCATCCCTGCATTTCCCATGGCTAACACACCCAGCCTGTACATCCCTGGACACTACGGACAATTTCCTGTGGCCAATCCACCTAATCTGCACACCTTTGGACTGTGGGAGGAAACCAGAGCACCCAGAAGGAAATCCATGGGGAGAACATACAAACTCCACACAGACAGTCACCCTAGGTTGGAATTGAATCCGGGTCCTTAGCGCTATGAGGCAACAGCCACGGTGCCTCCCATTTCTACAATCCTAGATCTCAGATATAATCATAGAATCATTTGGACAGAAGAGGCCCTTTGGCCCATCAAGTCTGTTCTGTCACAATGACACTAAACCTACATTAGGCACACTTTCTAACACTTGAATGTTATGACTCTTCAAGTGTTCATTCAAATACTTTTTAAGGCTGTGAGGTTACCTGTCTTAACTATCCTCTCCTGAAATCCCTTCTAAATCTGTCTCTCACTTTCAAAGTAGTGTTTGAATGATAAGAGCCAGAAACCTAACACATTGCCACTTGGTGCAATCAGATCACAGTTACACAAGAGTTGGTTGCTCAGAGTAGAACCATGCCAGCTGAAAGTGCTGCAGGTCCTCCCACACTAAACTTTCAAAAGTTCAAGTAATTCATAATCAGCTTTAAAACAGTTTCAGCCAGGTGCGAATTGAAGCTGACAGGCTGTGCTACAGAGATCTGAATACACCTGGTATTCACACATGTATTAAAGGAAAACAGGCTTCACTGACCTAATGTGCAGCTCCAGGTCGCCCTGCAATCAGCAGCTTCCAACACGACCTATCTTTCATCAATCGACACTTGTCAAAATCCGCAAACGCGTTCCTTTCTAAAATCCCACCTCGCATATGGACTGCAGATTCACACACCGGGGCTCCAAGCCAACTGCTCTCTTTCACACACCCCTCTACCTGCCATTCTGAGCACGCTCTGTTACAGTGAGCCAATTATTAGCAAGTTTAGAGCTTGCTGCTGCTGATTAACTCTTTGCGTACTGCTTCGAAGAATTTGCTTCGGTAAACATTTCGCAAGGACCCCGCCTCATCTTCACCAGCTCACAGGAGATTTAGACTTTCAGTCAGGTTGGTCACAACGGAATGTAAACCCCTGATGGAGAAGCTCGACTGAATGTTTTACGCAATCTAATTGTTTCACGGTTACATTTTAACAAGGGAAGCTGTTTTGAAAATCAGAATTCAAATTGCTATAGGATTTGAACTGAACTTTTGTGCATTATTCTTGTACATGTTGTGAGCTTTGTTGGCAAGGCTTGTATTTGTTGCTGTGGAACTAATGGGGCAATTTCCAAGTCGATCAGATTATAGAATCCCTGCAGTGTGGACGCAGGCCATGTTGCTAGGTATGGAAGGGTTGAGTTATAAAGGAAGGCTCGACAGGGTGGGACTTTTATCACTGGAGTGTTGGAGGTTGAGAGGTGACCTTATAGAAGATTACAAAATGATGAGGGGTATAGATAGAGTTGATGGTTGTTGTCTTTTCCCAAGGATGGGGATTTTCAAGATGAGGAGGCACATTTTTAAGGTGAGAGGAGAAAGATTTAAAAGAGACATAATAAGCAAGTTTTTTCGGAGGGAGCTTTGCACGTGGCGTGAACAACCTGAGGAAGTGGTGGATGTGGGTATAATTACAAAGTTTAAAAGGCATTTAGATGGATACATGAATAGGAAAAGCTTGGAGGGATGTGGGCCAGGAGCAGGCAGGACTAGTTTAGTTTGGGATAGACTAAAGGGCCTTTTTCTAAGTTCACACCAACCCTCCAAAGAGCATCCTACCAAGACCCAACCCCCCCTCCCCCATAACCCCACAGCCAATCCACCCTAACTTTTGGACTGTGGGAGGAAACCAGAGCGCCCAGAGGAAGCCCATTCAGACACAGCAAGAATGTGTAATCTCCACACAGTCGCGTGAGGCAGGAGTCAAACCCGGGTCCCTGGCACTATGAGGCAGCAGTACTAACCACTGAGCCACCATTCGCGTGTGGAGTGACATGTAGGCCAGATCAAGGAAAGTTGGGAGATAGTCCTTCCCTAAATCAGAATGTGAAGGAGATGGGTTTCTAGGACAATCAAGTGTTATGAGGAGATGACAGATGAATGGTGTTGAGAAACATATCAGCCAAGATCAAATGGCTGTGGAGAACCAAAGGGCCAATAGCCTATGTCTGTTCTTAGATCTTTGATCTTATGGTTTTATGGATTAGCCCAAACCAGCTGGATTAAAAGTCAATTTGACTATCACATCCATAATCTAACATAGATTTATGTAATAAAAATATATAAAATATATCCACAGATGCAAGTGTGGATATCCAATGACACTTCAACATTCACATATCAGTTTTCAACCCATAGGCTAAACCTATAAAACATATAAAATTCTAACAAGACTAGACAATGAAAATGCAGGAGGATGTTCCTGATGAGCAGAGAATGCAAAACCAGGGGTCAGAGTCGAAGGATTTTGGGTAGGCCATTTAGGACTGAGATGAAGAGAAATTTCTTCACCCAGAGAATAGAGAGTCTGTAGAATTCTTTGCCACGGTAAGCAGCTGGGGCCAAAACACTGAATGTTCTCAAGAAGGAGGTAGACATAGTTATTGGGACTAAAGAGATCAAAGGAAATGGGGAGAAAGTGAGAACAGGGGCCTGAGTTGGAGGATCATCCATGATCGTATTGAATGGAGGAGTGGATCCAAAGGCCAAATGGCCTCCTCCTGCTCCTATCTTATATGTTTCGATGTTACAAGGGTGTCAAACTTGTGGACGTCAACTTTCTAATTTGAATTCTTTTAAGATTCTTTCATCGAATGTGGATTTGATGCCTAACTGTTTTCGAACTGAGTGATTTGCTCATCCAATTGAGAAGGCTATTATGTGTCAACCACATTGCTGTGCATTTAGAGACACATGTAGGCCAGACTAGGCAAGGATGGGAGATTTCCCTCCCTAAAAGATATTAGCGTACCAAATATTTTTGTATAAGTACAGTGAATAATAAGAGTAGTTTTTCAATTCCACCAGTTAGAGCAATGGGACATGAGCCTGTGTCGTCAGAGCATTGAACGGTCAAGTGACAATAATACTACACACCATCTCCTCCACTTAGAGCCAGAGTAAGGTGATAATTGTGAGAGGAGTCCATTCCAAATCTCAAGAGGTACATTCAGAATAGTGACTTCAAAAATACATAGCTGTGAATGAATTAAAGAAGGAACATGTACAGAAAAGGCTAAATGTTTTGACAGTCAGAAAGGCTATGGTTGCGCTCAATGATGACATGCCCCATTACATCCTCTGTAACTAAGCACACACATAGCCACTTGTTCATAATCCATCCAGAAACAGTGAGCACTTTCTGGAGCAAACATGGTGACTGATTTATCTTTGTTACATTTGAACTGGACACCTTTCTCAATTGTGCAGTCAAAACCAATGATTTCTATTCACCCCGGTGTGTGCATGAACCACACACTGATGAATGCACAGTACGTAAGGGAATGAAATTTCCCTGCAGGTGAAACAAGATGGCAACTGTTTTATTACGAAACATAACCTTGTTATCAATATTATGTAATCAGATTACAAAATGTTCATAAACATTAAGGGGTCATCAAGGGCTTCTGTTCCATTGGCTTGGCAAGGAGTCAACATACACACACACACATCAGACAGAGACATCAGATGCACACAGTCAGACACACAACTAACAGAAACACACATTCACATATCCATAAACACCATAATTAACACACATCAGACACACGTACACACCATAGATACATACAAACACACCCATACACACAGATACACCCACACATAGTAGATGCCACACGCATTACACAAGACTTTGACACATCACACATTGAGACACACAGGTTTATGCACACCACACACCCAGACACGCTCATACACACTTTGCATGCAGACACACAGACTCACACCCACACACAGACACATAGCCACCCATACACAGACATACAGACACCCACACACACAGCCATCCACACACACAGAGACACAGCCACCCACACACACAGCCACCCACAC
>NC_057735.1:8805731-8813555 GCF_004010195.1 Chiloscyllium plagiosum
CAGACACACAGCCATCCCCCCAACACACACTGACACCCACACTTACACTGACACTCAGCCACACACACACAGTCACCCACACACAGCCACTCATACACAGACACACAGCCACCCAGACACACACACACTGAAACACAGCCACCCATACACACACACTGACACACAGCCATCCACACACAGACACACACATCAAACACAACCAAGAGACAATTCTTTCTGATTCTCTTCATCATATTGAAAAATTAAGAAAGGTGCTGGTGATCTCTAAAGCAGTGAATAATCATCACTTAACATTCCTTCAGATAATACAGCAGAGTAACAGTTACTTCACTGTCTAACTGTTGCTCTGTAATAAGCAGATGTCAGTGAGTCACCTTATAGAGTTGCTGCTTACATACTGGGATTAGGGTGCCTGTGTATAACTGGATGACGCTCTGAGTCTATCAAAAACAAGTAATCACTGATCAGGATTCAGAATGACCCTTGCAATTTATTTTTGAAGGAAGTAAGGTCCTTGATCAAACTTATTGTTTTAAGACAAAAACCTTCCAAAAACTATCCATCGGGAATGATGTTGTGCCCAGATTCTACTATTTCCGAATGCTCTTCACCTCTATTCAAAATAAGATCCATCATTTAAATGATATCTGGTTGATGCTGTACCATAATGCACTCAGGGTGTTTTACTGTTTCTCTCAATAAAAAGTTCCCATTCTTATGGTTTGAGTCATATGACGCATTACTGCAGAATTAGCTCTATGGCATTGCATTAATTCACAAGTTTGAGATTCAAGCTGGAGCTCAATATGCAGCAACCTCATTGTGGTACACGATTGTGGGGCAAGGTCTGACAACAGGGTACGGTGGCTCCATGGTTAGCACTGCTGCCTCCCAGCACTAGGGACAGGGTTCGATTCCAGCCTCGGGTGACTTTCTGGGTGGAGTTTGCACGTTCTCCCCATGACTGAGCAGGTCTCCTCTGGATGCTCAGGTTTACTTCCCCAGTCCAAGGATGTGCAGGTTAAATGGACTGGCCATGCTTAAGTTACCCACAGTTTCCAAGGATGGGCATGTTAGATGGACTGGCCATGCTTAAGTTACCCACAGTTTCCAAGGATGTGCAGGTTAGATGGACTGGCCATGCTTAAGTTACCCACAGTTTCCAAGGATGGGCAGGCTAGATGGATTAGCTATGGGGAATGCAGGGTTACAGGAATAGGCTGGGGGGGGGGGGTTGGTGGGGGTTGTGATGCCTTTCAGACAGTCACTGTAGATTGATGGGCTGAATGGCTTGCTTCCACACTGTAGGGATTCTATAAACACAGACTTGAACAAGAAATCTCGACTGGCACTCCAGTGCAGCCCTGCGGGGGGGTTCAGCACAATCAGAAGTGCCATCTTTAGCAGGAGATCTTAAACCACATGCCCTCACACCTGGCTGTAAAGGGTCCTGGAACAACTCTTTCAAAGCTGAGCATAGCTTATAACCTGGCCAATACTCAGCCATCAAGCAAGACCCCCGATGGTTATCATCACACTGTGGGATCTTGCTGCTAATTGTCAACTGTAGTTCCCCCCAACAATGGTAAACACACACAAAAAAACCCAAAGTACAGCAGATGCTGGCAACAGAGAAAGCTGGAGAAACTCAGCAGGTCTGGCAGCATCTGTGGAGAAAGAAACAGAGTAAGTGTCTCAAGACCAATTACTCTTTCGCATACGCTTCTGAAGAAGTCTTAACAGGCTCAAAACTTTGACTGTATTTCTCTCTCTCCACAGATGCTGCCAAACCTGCTGAGTTTTCTAGCTTTCTCAGTGTTGGTTGCACAGCGTAAAGACGTGTTTAAGCAGTGTGAAACATTCTGAGCTGTTGTAAGGCGATATACAAATACAAATCTTGCTGATTATTTTTTTGCAAGGTGCATCACAGTGTGGTTTGGTAACTGCTCTTCCCAAGATCACAAGAAATTACAGAGAGTTGTGAACACAGCCCAGTCCATCACACAAACCAGCCTTCCATCTATTGACTCCATCTATATTTCCCACTGCCTTGGGATAGCAGCCAACATAATCAAAGACCCCTCCCAACCCAGTTATACTCTCTTCACAATCTTGCATTGGGCAGAAGATATACAAATTTGAATACACGTACAGATTCAAGAACAGCTTCTTCCCTGCTGTTATCAGATTTTTGAACAGACCTTCCAAATGTTAATTCTGATCTCTCTCTCTCTCCCCCTCTACGTCTCTCTCTCTCTGTGACATTGTATTCTGCTCTCTGTTCTGTTACCCTGATGCACTTATATAGCACGCAAAACAACACTTTTCACTGTATCTCGGCACATGTGACAACAGTAAATCAATCAGTGTGTGTGATTTATTGCAAAGAGGTTGTCTTGGGAGTGCCCTCCAGATCATGAAGGGTGCACCGATGATTGCTTGGTCTTCTTGTAATCTCTGGTATATGTGGATGACATTAACCACCAAATCACATGGATTGAGAGCCAGTGATGCAATCTGTTAATGTCACTCAGCCACTCAGTGGCCTGGTTCTCTCCCTGTATAAGGTAATATCACCCAAAAGCACCACCTCAGTAAAAACTTCATTTTAGAAAATGCATCACTCTGTGCAGCAGAAACTAGGGCAAATATACTAGGTGGCAGAATGATTGACTCATCACTGTGTGTTTGCTTTCATTAACTGTTTACACAAAATATCCGTCTTCCTCAATACAGAGACAGACACAAGGTCGCTGTACTTTTCAAATGGGTGGCACTGTTGCCAATTCAGTGGCCACCTTCCCTGATAACTTACAGAGTCGTAAAGCATGGAAACAGACTCTTCGATCCAATTCGTCCATGCTGACCAGACATCCCAATCTGACCTAGTCTCATTTGCCAGCATTTGGCCCAGATCCTTCTAAATCTTTCCTATTCCTGCACCCATCCGGATGCTTTTAAAAATGTTGTAATTGCACCCACCTCCAACACTTCCTCTGGCAGCTCATTCCAAACACGCATCACTCTATGTGAAAACACTACCCCTCAGGTCCTTTTTAAATCTTTCCCCCCTCACCTTACACCTATGATCTCTAGTTTTAGACAACCCCACCCTGGGAAAAAGACCATGGCTCTTCAATGTATCCATGCCCCTCATAATTTTATAAATTTCTATAAATTAAACCCTCCAGTCCCAGCAACATCTTTGACAATCTTTGCTACACCCTCTCAAGTTTAACAACATTTTTCTTATAGCAGGGAGACTAGAACTGTATGCACGGGGTTCACCGCCATAAGATGTGACATGTGTCTGTCTTGTGAGATCCTTACACAACCCCTGTAGCCTGTCTACAAGTGCTCTGTGAGATCTATGGGCCAAACAGGCCTTGTTTGTGCTGTATGACTCACTGCACATTTTTACATATATTCTCCAAAGACCATTAGCTGCTCTTTATAATCCTTGTGCATGTCTTCGTCTATACTTCAAGTCAAGTCACCATAGTCCTACCAGACCATTGGACTACTGTCTCATTAGACAGAGATGACAGGTGGTGATTTAACCTGAGGGCCACCACATCTCAGGTGAGGGAAGAGAAGTTGAGGAGGAGAGTCCTTTGTGGTAAATTCAGGCAGCGTAGGGGTTGAACCCATGCTGTCAGCATCACATTGCTTCACAAACCAGCCATCCAGCCAACTGAGCTAAACCGATCTCCATTGTCAAAGGGGCTATCACTTCCACGTAACTGGAATAGGCACTGTGGGTCAAAGGTCATCTTGACCTGCATGTCAGAGGTCAATGTAACCTGTGGTTCAAGACAAGAATGGGTCAGAGTGCCCATACAGTGACCTCGGTTGGGATGTGCCAGGCCTTCTCAGGAAGGACTGGCAGGGGTTTCAATTAAGCAGGAGACAAAAATTCAGTTTTGCCGCGACAAGTTGAAAATTTCGTAGTCGGTTCAGGGAACCTTTCAGATAGACTGGGTTCCCCTCACCTCTTTTGCAATCATTAACATGTGATGAATCTTCAGTCCACTGGAATTACGTTCACGGGCACAATCTTGTTCAGACTGTACATGAGGTGTCTATGTGGTGGAGCTGACCTCCTCCTCAAAGCTCTCGGGAATACAAAGTTACTTCGCTCCTACACAATCCAAGACACAATTCTTTGCACAAATGCTGACAGGTTTTGTGACGAACCCTCTCCTTGACGACCAACTCGGGACAATTCTCAGTCATATGCAGTCTGACTTGTCAGTGTTAAACCTGACAGTATTACAGGGTGAAACATGATGTCCCAATAAGCCTAACCAAGCAAGACCTGACTAGGGCTGGAAAGCGAGGCTGCACTCAAATGAGGGCTAAACACAGCAAGCCATCTTTTGTGGCTGTGTCCTTATCCCTTTGGCAAAACAGTACGTCATCTCGTGGTTGTGATGAAAGGTCAGTGAGCTGATGGTGCGTGAACTGTTGAGAGTTTTACTCCTCTTATTTTGAGAGTTTGGAACGTTGGCAGATGTGTGATGGACATTACCAGTGTAGTGCCAATTCTGCCACCTTGGTAACTGCAAAGGAGTGACAGATATTGATTGCACATGATGCACCTGACTTTTACCCAGACCGATTCCTGGGACAGCAGGACTGTAGGAAGAGCCACTAGAATGGTTAGGACGATCTTCACTGGAGTTGAAAAGAATGAGGGGGTATCTCGTATAAACCTATAAAATTCTAACAGGACTAGACAGGGTAAAACCAGGAAGGATGACCAATGACTGAAGGTAGATGTAGAAGTAGGGCTCACAGTTCTAAAGATACTGGGTAAGCCATTTAGGACTGAGCTGTCTTCACCCAGAGAGTGGTGAGCCTGTGGAATTCTCTGCCACAGAAGGCAGTTGAGGCCAAAACATTGAATGTTCTCAAGAAGGAGTTAGATATAGTTCTTAGTGCTAAAGTGATCAAAGAGCATGATCATGCTGAATGGCTCCTATATTCTATATGTAATAGATAGTATAGATGTATATCTGATGTATTATTAGTGATATAAAATTGTACAGATCTGTCATGATGCAGCTCGGCATGAGTTCAGAGATTATACTAAATGTAATAGGAGTTGTCAGAGAGACGTGATTTCATAAGTGTGTGCTATATGCAAGCCTAATTGTTATGTTTACCTATTTCAATAATAGGATATATAATCACATTATATAAATGTATACATATGTGTGCCATTAGCAACAAACCATAGCAACATTCTTTACTGTACTAATCTCCTATTATATGCTCCAATAGTTTAATCAGCAACTGGGCATAAATAGTAAGACGCCAAAAATATTTTAAATCACTTTGGGAGCATTTCAAAACAAACTCTTTTTCATAATGTGCATCATCAATCTCTACAACAGCTCACGCGAAATGGTCACAGTCGGCTTTGCCCCGTTCGGGGGTTGGAATTAAGATTGATTTCTGCTGTCTCAGTCCCGTTCCCAGAGAACAGGAATGCCCAGAGGAAAACAAAATGGCTCTCGATTTCATTCAGCCCACATACAGACGCCACATGTGGAAGATGGGAATGTCATCAGCGTATCCTTTCTGTCAATTGTTTCCGCAATCTCTACAGAATTGAAATAACCCTGCTGTGGCTGCACAGAGGGGATGTGCAATCATAGAATGCCATGAAGAATCTCATCCAGTTACTCAACAGGACCTGCCACAGTGAAGAAGAATCTTCAGAACACTTCACAACATTTCTAAATCCCGGCAGATAAGATTCTTGTTAGGACTATTTATCCAACTGTTGGCATTCAGAACGTTCTTGTACACAAGCCTCGGAGATATAATACGAAAATGCAGCAAGCTATCATGAAAGCAAATGTTATGTTATCCTATTTAATGGATGGAATCTTGATGTTTTACAATACCATAGTATCCAACAGCAATCAACAGCGATCAGAAATTAATTTGGATTTGGCATATACGTACTGAGGCAACAAGAGCAGCTCTGAGGCTCGGGACACTGCAGCAGGTAATTCACCCCCTGACTCCCCAAAGCCTGTCCACCATCTACAAGGCACAAGTTAGCAGTGTGTTGGGACTCCCCACTTGCCTGTTTGGGTGCAGCTCCACTAATACTCAAAAAGCTCAACACCATCCAGGACAAAGCAGCCACTTGATTGACACCACATCCACAAACTTTCATTGCATCACTGACACTCAGTAGTAACGGGGCATATCATCTACAAACAAAATAAAAACGGAAAGAACTGCGGATGCTGTAACTCAGAAACAAAAACAGAAATTGCTGGAAAAGCTCAGCAGGTCTGAAAGCACCTGTGGAGAGAAATCAGAGTTAATGTTTCGGGTCAACAGACCCTTCCTCAGGACTGCCATCCACAAGATGCCAAGGCTCTAACGACTGCACCTACCAAACTCATGAACACTTCCATCCAGAAAGGCAGGGGCAGCAGATAAATGGGAATACCATCACCTGCAGTTCTTCTCAAGCCACTCACCATCCTGATTTGGAAAATATTGCTGTTCCTTCGATGCTGCTATGTCAAAGTCCTTTTACTCTGCTGCCTAACTGCATTAGGGGTGTGCTTACACCAAATGTACAACAGTGGCTCAGACAGGCAGCTCACCACCACCTTCTCAAGGGCAACTAGGGATGGACAATAACTACTGGCCCAGTCAGCAACCCCCTCATCTCTTGAATGAATAAAAACCAAAATCTGACCTCGCTGAACTGAACATCCTGAATGGTTAAAACAGACAGTGAGTGTTGGGAGGCTGTGTAATACATCACACGTACAGATAGGGTTAATGAGAAGCAGAAAACTTGACCTTTTTTTTAAACCACTCCTTATGCTTACTGTCACTGAGGTCAATTGTTTCCGCCAATACCAGTTTTGCACGAGGCTATACATGGAACATGGGCCATTGATGGTGCAAAGCTCTGTTATAGGCCAGGCAACTCACGCACTGCAGAGAAAGAGCTTGTGTTAATTTACAACCTCTCCTCACATCTTCAGGAGATCTTAAAGTGCTTTATAACTCAGTTACTTTGGAAGCACAGTGACTGCTGATTGAGAAACAAATAAACAGTCAATTTACGTGGTAAAGAAGGTATACATCATGCTTGCTGTCATTGGTTGAAGTGGTGGATATAAAAGTTTGCAAGTTATGTTGCAGCTGTATAAAACTTTAGTTAGGGAACATTTAGAGTACTGTGTGCAGTTCTGGGCACTGCACCTTTTGGGAGGATTGGAGGCTCTGGAGAGGGTGCAAAAGTGAATTCCCAGCATGTTGAATTGATTGGAGTATTAGCTATAAGGGGAGGCTGAACAAACTTGAATTGTTTTTGCCAGAGTGTCGGAGGCTGAGGGGTGACTTGATTGAAGTATATAAAGCTATGAGAAACTTGGATTGGGTGGATAGATGGAGTCCTCTTCCCAAGGTGGAAATGTCAAATATTAGGGGGCATAGGTGTAAGGTCAGAGGGAGAAAGTTTAATGGAGATGTGAGAGGAAAGTTTTTTTAAACACAGGTGGTAGGTACCTGGAATGCATTGTCAGGAGAAGGGATAGAAGTAGATATGATAGCAAAGTTTAAGAGGCATTTAGGCAGACACATGAACAGGCAAGGAACAGAGGGCTACAGGTCATGTGCAGATAGATGAGATTACTTTAGAATGGCATCATGATCAGCACAGACATTGTGGCCTGAAGGGCCTGTTCGAGGTGAGGGAGTGTGTGTGTGTGTGTGGGGGGGGGGAAGGTGCTGAGGGGGTGTGTGTGAGGGTGCACTCATACTCACATGCACACTCACGCA
>NC_057735.1:8813992-8837036 GCF_004010195.1 Chiloscyllium plagiosum
TGTGTGTGTGTGGTTGGGGTGGGGGAGGGGGTGAGGGAGTGTGTGTGTGTGTTCCTGTGCTGTAGTGTTCTATGTTTCATGTGCTATGCACAGCAAGATCCTGATATCCTACAATGAGTAAAATCTTGACTAACATTTTTCCCTCAACCATTACCAACAAACAAATGCAATCATCTCACTGCCATTATTGGGATCCTGCTATGGAGAAGTTGTCTGCCCTTTTATTACAGGGGACAATATGAGGCCAGGATTAGAGAGTGATAAACATCTTGGGGGTGTATAAGGCTGGAAGAGGTTTCAGAGATAGGGAGGGGCAAAGCTACGGAGAGATATAGAAACCAAGGACAAGAATTTAAAATCACAATGTGGCTTGACTGAGAGGCAATGGAGGACAGTGAGCCACTGAGGAATAGAGTTTGCTACATATCAAGAGGCAGCAAGGCTCTAGGTGGTTTCAACTTCACATGGGGAATGAATGTGGGACAGCAGCCAGGAGAAGGTGAGAGAAGTTAAGGGGAGGCGATGGCCTAGTGGTATTATCACGGGACTGTTAAACCAGAGATGAAAATGTGTTGCTGGCAAAGCGCAGCAGGTCAGGCAGCATCCAAGGAGCAGGAGAATCGACGTTTTGGGCATGAGCCCTTCTTCAGGAATCTGAACCAGAGACCCAGGTAATGTTCTGGGACCTGGGCTTGAATCCCACCATGGCAGATGGTAGAGTTTGAATTCAATAAAAATTTCAAATTAAGCGTCTAATTATGACCATGAAACCATTGCCAATTGTTGGGGAAGAAACCCATTTAGTTCAATAATGCCCTTTAGGAAAGGAAACTGCCATCCTTATCTGGTCTGGCTTACACATGACTCCAGATCCACAGCAATGTGGTTGACTTTTAACTACCCTCCATGTAATTAGGGATGGGCAATAAATGCTGGGACACCCCCTCATCCCATGAATGAATGTTTTAAAAGTTGAAGCAAGAAGTACAAAGTCATTCACAAGGGTTTCTAGCAGCAGAGACAGGACCAACGTCGGGTGATGTTACATTAGTGGAGGTACCTTAGGCAACCTTAGTGATTGTGATAAAAACCCAGCAAATCAAGTTTATAGATAATCATCAGCAATCCGTACAAACATCAAGGAATGAAATTAACTCAGAGACAAGTTATTTAATATTGAGAATCCCTCCAGGGTGGAAACAGGCCCTTCGGCCCAACAAGTCCACACTGACGCTCCAAAGAGTATCCCATCCAAAACCCATTCCCCATTACTCTACATTTACCCCTGACTAATCCACCTAACCTACATACCCCCAACCATTATGGACAATTTAGCATGGCCAGTTCACCTAACCTGCACGTCTTTGGATTATGAGAGGAAACTAGAGCACCTGGAGGAAACCCCCCACACAGACACGGGGAGAACGTGCAAACTCCACACAGGCAGTTGCCCAAGGCTGGAATCAAATGCGGGTCCCTGGCGCTGTGAGGCAGCGTTGCCAACCACTGAGCCACCATTATCTGCACCAGGCAAGAATTTTAATGACTGGACAGGGTATGAATTACAATCAGCCATGTAGCCTACCCATCACAAATCAACAAGATTAATTGTAGAGAAAAGGTTCATTCTATGTTTCCATTATTTACACACAAAGGCCAAATGGTCATCTCCCCTTAATGTACCACTTATAATAATGGGATCACACAGTTAATCTGCTCTGTATGATTATATCTTGATATAAAATGTAGGTGATAAAACCTTAAAACTTCAAGTCAGCAAACTGCTCATAAAAAGGCTTACAGCACCATTACCTCAGTATTAAGGTGTTTTACAATTGAGTAAGCGTATTTTGAAGTGCAGCAATTTTGTTTTCATACAGAAAACACGGAACCGATTTGCACAAGCCAAGCACCGCCAAGCAGCAAAACGTTAAATGACTGATGGTCTTTTGTGAACTGGCGGACAAGGATAAAAACTGACAGGGCAATGGGAACAACTCCCCGGTATTTCAACCAAACAGTAACATGGGATCTTTTACACCCACTTGTAGGAGAAGATAGTAATATTCAGATTAGATTACTCACAATGTGGAAACAGGCCCTTCGGCCCAACAAGTCCACACTGCCCCGCCGAAGCGCAACCCACCCATACCCCTACATTTACTCCTTTACCTAACACTACGGGCAATTTAGCATGGCCAATTTACCTAACCTGCACATCTTTGGACTGTGGGAGGAAACCGGAGCACCCGGAGGAAACCCACGCTGACAACGTGCAAACTCCACACAGTTAGTCGCCTGAGGCGGGAATTGAACCCGGATCTCTGGCGCTGTGAGGCAACAGTGCTGACCACTGTGCCACCGTGCCGCCCACTGTAGTAATATAATGCCACATCTGAAGGATGACACCCATGTTAATGCAGCACTCCCTCAGTATGAGGTACCTTGTGTTAATGCAACACTCCCTCAATATGAGGTATCTTGTGCTAATGCAGCGCTCCCTCAATATGAGGTACCTTGTGCTAATGCAGCACTCCCTCAGTATGAGGTGCCTTGTGCTAATGCAGCACTCCCTCAGTATAAGGTGCCTTGTGTTAATGCAGCACTCCCTCAATATGAGGTACATTGTGTTAATGCAGCACTCCCTCAGTATGAGGTGCTTTGTGTTAATGCAGCACTCCCTCAGTATGAGGTGCCTTGTGCTAATGCAGCACTCCCTCAATATGAGGTATCTTGTGCTAATGCAGCGCTCCCTCAGTATGAGGTGCCTTGTGCTAATGCAACACTCCCTCAATATGAGGTATCTTGTGCTAATGCAGCGCTCCCTCAATATGAGGTACCTTGTGCTAATGCAGCACTCCCTCAGTATGAGGTACCTTGTGCTAATGCAGCACTCCCCCAGTATGAGGTGCCTTGTGCTAATGCAGCACTCCCTCAGTATGAGGTACCTTGTGCTAATGCAGCATCCCTCAGCATGAGGTATCTTGTGTTAATGCAGCGCTCCCTCAATATGAGGTACCTTGTGCTAATGCAGCACTCCCCCAGTATGAGGTGCCTTGTGCTAATGCAGCACTCCCTCAGTATGAGGTACCTTGTGCTAATGCAGCACTCCCCCAGTATGAGGTGCCTTGTGCTAATGCAGCACTCCCTCAGTATGAGGTACCTTGTGCTAATGCAGCACTCCCCCAGTATGAGGTGCCTTGTGCTAATGCAGCACTCCCTCAGTATGAGGTACCTTGTGCTAATGCAGCACTCCCCCAGTATGAGGTGCCTTGTGCTAATGCAGCACTCCCTCAGTATGAGGTACCTTGTGCTAATGCAGCACTCCCCCAGTATGAGGTGCCTTGTGCTAATGCAGCACTCCCTCAGTATGAGGTACCTTGTGCTAATGCAGCACTCCCCCAGTATGAGGTGCCTTGTGCTAATGCAGCACTCCCTCAGTATGAGGTACCTTGTGCTAATGCAGCACTCCCCCAGTATGAGGTGCCTTGTGCTAATGCAGCACTCCCTCAGTATGAGGTACCTTGTGCTAATGCAGCACTCCCCCAGTATGAGGTGCCTTGTGCTAATGCAGCACTCCCTCAGTATGAGGTACCTTGTGCTAATGCAGCACTCCCCCAGTATGAGGTGCCTTGTGCTAATGCAGCACTCCCTCAGTATGAGGTACCTTGTGCTAATGCAGCACTCCCCCAGTATGAGGTGCCTTGTGCTAATGCAGCACTCCCTCAGTATGAGGTACCTTGTGCTAATGCAGCACTCCCCCAGTATGAGGTGCCTTGTGCTAATGCAGCACTCCCTCAGTATGAGGTACCTTGTGCTAATGCAGCACTCCCCCAGTATGAGGTGCCTTGTGCTAATGCAGCACTCCCTCAGTATGAGGTACCTTGTGCTAATGCAGCACTCCCCCAGTATGAGGTGCCTTGTGCTAATGCAGCACTCCCTCAGTATGAGGTACCTTGTGCTAATGCAGCACTCCCCCAGTATGAGGTGCCTTGTGCTAATGCAGCACTCCCTCAGTATGAGGTACCTTGTGCTAATGCAGCACTCCCCCAGTATGAGGTGCCTTGTGCTAATGCAGCACTCCCTCAGTATGAGGTACCTTGTGCTAATGCAGCACTCCCCCAGTATGAGGTGCCTTGTGCTAATGCAGCACTCCCTCAGTATGAGGTACCTTGTGCTAATGCAGCACTCCCCCAGTATGAGGTGCCTTGTGCTAATGCAGCACTCCCTCAGTATGAGGTACCTTGTGCTAATGCAGCACTCCCCCAGTATGAGGTGCCTTGTGCTAATGCAGCACTCCCTCAGTATGAGGTACCTTGTGCTAATGCAGCACTCCCCCAGTATGAGGTGCCTTGTGCTAATGCAGCACTCCCTCAGTATGAGGTACCTTGTGCTAATGCAGCACTCCCCCAGTATGAGGTGCCTTGTGCTAATGCAGCACTCCCTCAGTATGAGGTACCTTGTGCTAATGCAGCACTCCCCCAGTATGAGGTGCCTTGTGCTAATGCAGCACTCCCTCAGTATGAGGTACCTTGTGCTAATGCAGCACTCCCCCAGTATGAGGTGCCTTGTGCTAATGCAGCACTCCCTCAGTATGAGGTACCTTGTGCTAATGCAGCACTCCCCCAGTATGAGGTGCCTTGTGCTAATGCAGCACTCCCTCAGTATGAGGTACCTTGTGCTAATGCAGCACTCCCCCAGTATGAGGTGCCTTGTGCTAATGCAGCACTCCCTCAGTATGAGGTACCTTGTGCTAATGCAGCACTCCCCCAGTATGAGGTGCCTTGTGCTAATGCAGCACTCCCTCAGTATGAGGTACCTTGTGCTAATGCAGCACTCCCCCAGTATGAGGTGCCTTGTGCTAATGCAGCACTCCCTCAGTATGAGGTACCTTGTGCTAATGCAGCACTCCCCCAGTATGAGGTGCCTTGTGCTAATGCAGCACTCCCTCAGTATGAGGTACCTTGTGCTAATGCAGCACTCCCCCAGTATGAGGTGCCTTGTGCTAATGCAGCACTCCCTCAGTATGAGGTACCTTGTGCTAATGCAGCACTCCCCCAGTATGAGGTGCCTTGTGCTAATGCAGCACTCCCTCAGTATGAGGTACCTTGTGCTAATGCAGCACTCCCCCAGTATGAGGTGCCTTGTGCTAATGCAGCACTCCCTCAGTATGAGGTACCTTGTGCTAATGCAGCACTCCCCCAGTATGAGGTGCCTTGTGCTAATGCAGCACTCCCTCAGTATGAGGTACCTTGTGCTAATGCAGCACTCCCCCAGTATGAGGTGCCTTGTGCTAATGCAGCACTCCCTCAGTATGAGGTACCTTGTGCTAATGCAGCACTCCCCCAGTATGAGGTGCCTTGTGCTAATGCAGCACTCCCTCAGTATGAGGTACCTTGTGCTAATGCAGCACTCCCCCAGTATGAGGTGCCTTGTGCTAATGCAGCACTCCCTCAGTATGAGGTACCTTGTGCTAATGCAGCACTCCCCCAGTATGAGGTGCCTTGTGCTAATGCAGCACTCCCTCAGTATGAGGTACCTTGTGCTAATGCAGCACTCCCCCAGTATGAGGTGCCTTGTGCTAATGCAGCACTCCCTCAGTATGAGGTACCTTGTGCTAATGCAGCACTCCCCCAGTATGAGGTGCCTTGTGCTAATGCAGCACTCCCTCAGTATGAGGTACCTTGTGCTAATGCAGCACTCCCCCAGTATGAGGTGCCTTGTGCTAATGCAGCACTCCCTCAGTATGAGGTACCTTGTGCTAATGCAGCACTCCCCCAGTATGAGGTGCCTTGTGCTAATGCAGCACTCCCTCAGTATGAGGTACCTTGTGCTAATGCAGCACTCCCCCAGTATGAGGTGCCTTGTGCTAATGCAGCACTCCCTCAGTATGAGGTACCTTGTGCTAATGCAGCACTCCCCCAGTATGAGGTGCCTTGTGCTAATGCAGCACTCCCTCAGTATGAGGTACCTTGTGCTAATGCAGCACTCCCCCAGTATGAGGTGCCTTGTGCTAATGCAGCACTCCCTCAGTATGAGGTACCTTGTGCTAATGCAGCACTCCCCCAGTATGAGGTGCCTTGTGCTAATGCAGCACTCCCTCAGTATGAGGTACCTTGTGCTAATGCAGCACTCCCCCAGTATGAGGTGCCTTGTGCTAATGCAGCACTCCCTCAGTATGAGGTACCTTGTGCTAATGCAGCACTCCCCCAGTATGAGGTGCCTTGTGCTAATGCAGCACTCCCTCAGTATGAGGTACCTTGTGCTAATGCAGCACTCCCCCAGTATGAGGTGCCTTGTGCTAATGCAGCACTCCCTCAGTATGAGGTACCTTGTGCTAATGCAGCACTCCCCCAGTATGAGGTGCCTTGTGCTAATGCAGCACTCCCTCAGTATGAGGTACCTTGTGCTAATGCAGCACTCCCCCAGTATGAGGTGCCTTGTGCTAATGCAGCACTCCCTCAGTATGAGGTACCTTGTGCTAATGCAGCACTCCCCCAGTATGAGGTGCCTTGTGCTAATGCAGCACTCCCTCAGTATGAGGTACCTTGTGCTAATGCAGCACTCCCCCAGTATGAGGTGCCTTGTGCTAATGCAGCACTCCCTCAGTATGAGGTACCTTGTGCTAATGCAGCACTCCCCCAGTATGAGGTGCCTTGTGCTAATGCAGCACTCCCTCAGTATGAGGTACCTTGTGCTAATGCAGCACTCCCCCAGTATGAGGTGCCTTGTGCTAATGCAGCACTCCCTCAGTATGAGGTACCTTGTGCTAATGCAGCACTCCCCCAGTATGAGGTGCCTTGTGCTAATGCAGCACTCCCTCAGTATGAGGTACCTTGTGCTAATGCAGCACTCCCCCAGTATGAGGTGCCTTGTGCTAATGCAGCACTCCCTCAGTATGAGGTACCTTGTGCTAATGCAGCACTCCCCCAGTATGAGGTGCCTTGTGCTAATGCAGCACTCCCTCAGTATGAGGTACCTTGTGACCTCTCCTTTCCTATTCCTAACCTCAGCCCAAAATGCCTCAGATGGCGAGTCTTCATCCATTGTCCTTTCCACCGCTGTAATACTATCTTTGACAAGCAATGTCATACCTCCCCCTCTTTTACCCCCACCTCCGCCCCTACTCAAACATTTAAATTCTGGAACCTGCAACAGCCAATCCTGTTCCTGTTCTAGCCATGTCTCCGTAATAGCCACAACATCGAAGTCCCAGGTACCAACCCACGCTGCAAGTTCACCTACCTTATTTCGTATACTTCTTGCATTGAAGTATACACACTTCAAGCCACTTTCCTGTTTCCAGGCACCCTCCTTTGAGCTTGATGCCATGTTCCTAACCTCCCTACACTCTAGGTCCTGCACCCTAAAGCTACAGTCTGGTTCCCATGCCCCTGCAGAGTTAGTTTAAACCCCCTCAAAGAGCACTAGCAAACCTCCCCCCAAGAATACTGGTGCCCCTCAGGTTCAGGTGTAGACCATCCTTTTATAGAGGTCCCACCTTCCCCAGAAAAAACCTCAGTTATCCAGATACGGAATCCCTCAAGAGCACTAGCAAACCTCCCCCCAAGAATACTGGTGCCCCTCAGGTTCAGGTGTAGACCATCCTTTTATAGAGGTCCCACCTTCCCCAGAAAAAACCTCAGTTATCCAGATACCGGAATCCCTCCCTCCTGCTCCATCCCTGTAGCCACGCATTTAACTGTTCTCTCTCCCTATTCCTCGACTCTCTATCACGTGGCACGGGTAACAAACCAGAGACAACAACTCTGTTTGTTCTAACTCTGAGCTTCCAGTCTAGCTCTCTGAAAGCCTGCCTAACATCCTCAGCCCTCCTCCTACCTATGTCGTTGGTGCCAATGTGGACCACGACTTCAGGCTGCTCCCCCTCCCCCTTAAGGACCCGGAAAACACGATCAGAGACGTCATGTACCCTTGCACCTGGGAGGCAACATACCAAACGTGAGTTTCTCTTGCCCCCACAGAACCGCCTATCTGTGCCCCGAACTTGTGCTAATGCAACACTCCCTCAGTATGAGGTACCTTGTGTTAATGCAGCACTCTCTCAGAATGAAGTGCATTGCATACACCCCACTTTAGACTTTGTCAATCCCTCAAGTGAAGCCTGAACCCACCATCTTTAAACCCATAGCAAACATTCCCTCTTCACCAATGAGGAATTGGTATTTCTGGACAACCTTTCAAAGTAACGTATTCCATTTGCAACACAGCATTACGTCTCCCTGCATAGCCAGTACAATTGAAAACAATGCTTACATTTTCCGCTGTTAAAATGATAGACTAATAGATAATACTAACAGCGGCAGGGTGTGCATTGCACATAGCCAATCTCACACCAATTGTCCATCTGTCTGGTTAAGCTGTTGGTTCCAGCTCCATTTGTCCCCAACTGGTTTAATTGGGACTCTGTGGGTCACCAATACTTCAGGCTCTTTCAAGAACCAAGGAAACTGAGCTCCGTCAAGATGGGTAAGACAATAAACCTTGTAAAACAACAGAGAAGCAAGCAAGAGATACTCAAGGTGGGAGCACTGCCAGAAACGTCAGTCCCCTTGGCTTTCTACTCACCACAGCTTATCCCTGCCTTGTAGTTATGAGAAGTGAAGACTGCAGCAAAACAGACAAAGGGGAGGGAGAGGACGACAGCACAATCAGTCCAACCTCCTCCTAACAGAATAGGGTAATAAACAACAAAATCTGCCCTTAGTCACAAAAAGAAAAACAACCATGTTGCAACACGGATCGTTTCTGAGAAAACATCTGCTGATCTGAATTCTTTACTTTGAATAACTGAGGCATGTCTCATCAGTGAGAGAGGCAGAGCTGTGAGTAGCATGACACTGAAATGTCAAAACATTCCAGCCAGGGTGTGGAGATGTGGGTGTGGAAGTTTTCACTTATGTAGCCAAGGCGTCATCAAATTGCAAGGACGCTTTCTTCTTGTTTTGGCTTATTTTCTTCCATCCAATCTAATCTAAAGTCAGTCACCTTTGATTTAGAAGGTGCATGTTCAAGTCCCTTGAAGGACCTTACACATTATCTTAGCTAACTCTCCAGCACTAAGAGGGTCTGCTGCACTTTGTATTTACCACCTTTTGGAAGAGACAATAAACCAAAATCTTTATCTGCATTCCTGCCTACTTCCTTGTACATCTCTCCCATCCTCACCACACCATTCCCACCCCAAATCTCGGACCAACCAACTTCCTTCACCCAAAATCTGAAAGTTGCTGTTATGTGTCAGTCTTCCCATCTGGATTAATTTCTCCATCCACTGGGGGAGCTGTGACCTTTGTTAATAGCTGCATTACTGTACCCATTACATGGCCCATGGGTTGACCAGTATAGAATCATAGAATCCCTAATGTGTGGAAACAGGCCATTCGGCCCAACAAGTCCACATCAACCCTCTGAAAAGTAACTGACCCAGACCCATTCCTCAATCTTATTACTCTACATTTCCTGACTAATGCACCTAACCTACATATCCCTGAACCCTCTGGACAACTTACCATGGCCAATCTACCTAACCTATGCATCTTTGGACTGTGGGAGGAAATCAGAGCACCTGAAGGAAACCCACACAGACACGGGGAGAATGTGCAAACTCCACACAGCTGCCCGAGGCTGGAATTACACCCTGGTCTCTGCTGCTGATGCGAGGCAGCAGTGCTAACCACTAAGCCATCGTGTCATTCAAAACCAAAGTGGATAATGCAGGAGCATCAATAGATTCTCTTCTTTCTCCACCCTGTGCCTTTACTTTTGTAGTGCATACCCTCCCTTATACTTCTAAATGTAACAGAAATAATGGGAATCACTAAACAGCCAAGGTATTAGCATAAGTATTTAATGATCTTCACTGTATTTATAAAACACTTTTGTATTTAACTTCAATAATTTGTGTTCCATTGTCTTTCAATTAAGACAGTTGTGTTAACTTACTATCTCTGCCTTCCCTCTCAGAAGGAACTAAAGGAAGATGGGTATTTTGAAGAAAGTCACAAGATTGCCCTTGCTGCCCTGGTCATTATTTATTCCCCAAACATCAAACTAAAACTAAATAGATCTTGTCCTTATCACATTGCTTTTAGGAGATTATTTGATGTGAATTGATTGCCACATGTCCTGTATTACACTACACAGCAAATGTACTTCACTGTCTGTAAAGAGCTTTGAGATATCGTGAGAATCACAGGATTGTAACGGCACAGAGAGGTACTATTTGGCCCATCGTACCTGCGGCTCTGAGGGTTTTAACTTAGTGCCATTCTTCGGACTGTTGCCCATAATACTGCCCATTGTTTCCATTTAAATAATCATTGAGTGCCTTTCTGTATGCCTCAATTGAATCTGCCTTCACTACACATACCAAGCGGTGCTTACCAATCCCTAACCAGTCACTGCAAGATAAGGCTTTCTACTCCCCACACATGTGCTTCTTTGCAAAACACTCTACAATGGAACCATTTATTTCAGTACTAATTGGAATGAGGTCAGCTGGGAGAACCTCATGGAATATGAGTTCTCTAACTGGGGCTGTTGACTTGGTCCAATCAGGGAAAACTGGCTGACAGACATAAACTGGAGTGTCATGGGCTCTTGTGATGCAGAGGTAGAATCCCTACCACTCAACCGGGATGCCCAAGTTCAAGTCTCAGATGTGTGTAAAAATAACTGAACAGGTTGATTAGAAAAATAGGTTAAACAAAAACAAATAAACAGGAGCATCAGAGGTTCTGTTAACTCTGAGAGCTGGGTCTGAGGAAGCCAAACTATGCATGTGTAACTTGGTGATGGGTTACTGGCCTCTGTGGAATTATTTAAAATTCCTGATCCATTAATAAGCAGGAACCATTTTTCCCTGCTGACTCTGCCCCAGACCCCTCATGATTTTGAAAATTTCTATCTCTTTGCCTCCTCCTTCCAAGGAAAAAAAGTTGCAACTTCACCAATTTTTCCTCACAAAAGTTTGTGAAAAGTGCGATAAAAGCAACAGGTTCTTTCCTTTTACACAATCAGTTTTGTTTACCGAAGGCAGCCTGTGGTCACAAATTATTCACCGATCAAATGTTCTGGCACAAACATTTAGAAGTTGGGACTTAAAATAATTCCTCAGAGGCTGGCAGTCAATCACTCTTTATTTACAAATAGCAACATTTATAGGAACACAGGAATTAGGAGCAGGAGAAGGCAATTCAGCCCTTTGATCCCGCTCCGCCATTTAACATGATCATGGCTGGTCTTATCCTGGTCTCAGCTCCACTCTTCCGCCTGCTCCCCGTTGCCCTTTATCCCGCTTTTCATCAGAAACATAACTATTTCTTTCTTGAATCTGTTGATTGATTCTGCCTCCACTGCTCTGGGCAGTGAGTTCCACAGATTCACAATTCTCTGGGAGGAGTCGTTGCTCCTCACCTCAGTTTTGAACCTCCCTCCTCTCGCTCGAGATCTATGACACTACGTAGCCTTTGACAGTAATGCTGAGCCAGGCATTCAGGGACTCAACACTCCAGACATTCACCCCTTTATATCAGCCAGGTCTCCCTGAATGGACCAGATTAATAGTCTCAATCAAGGAACTCATATTCTGTAACGTCCAGCTGGCTGACCTCATTACAGTCACAACAGCATTCTTCCTGAATTGCTGTAAGTTTAAACTGAGCAACAGCCATCTCAGAATCACAAAATGCGTCCAGCAGAGAAGAAGACCATTCAGCCTATCGTGTTTGTACTGGCTCTCCAAAGGAGCAACTAACCGAGTGCCACCACTCCACCTTCTGCCTGCAACCCATGCACAATATACATTTTCACATTACTATCCTATTCACTCTTGAACACCTTGATTGAACCTGCCTCCATCATACTGTTGGGATGCATGGTGCAGATCCCAATAGCTTGCTGTGTGAGAAAGCATTTTCTCACATTGCCATTGCCTCTTTTGCCCGTTACCTCAAATCTTTGCCCTTGATACTTCCATCAATGTAGAAAAGCTTTAGCTTACTGTCCGGACTCCTCATGGATCCTCACTCACCACATCTGGGCATTATACCTACAGAGTGCTGTCTGACCCAATGGGACCTGTAGAGAGTCCAAATGGGAGCATTTGAGGCAGGTGTTGCAGGTCAGAATCGAAAAAGTGGTGCTGGAAAAGCACAGCCAGTCAGACAGCACCCGAGGAGCAGGAGAGTTGATGTTTTGGGCATAAGCCCTACATTAGGATTATGAGGAGCTTATGCCCCAAAATGTCGACTCTCCTGCTCCTCGGATGCTGCCTGACCTGCTGTGCTTTTCCTGCTCCACACTCTCGACTCTGACCTCCAGCATCTGCAGTCCTCACTTTCTCCCAGTTGCAGGTCAAAACACAATCATTCAAAATAACATAGAAATTCCATCATTCAAAAGTGCGGTGACACGTCTTATCTTGGGACGACTTCAAAGGGCAACTATACAACCCACCTTGACAGGATGTTATAGGATGAAGCAAGTTTGCTACAAGGTTTGCAATATAAAACAGCACCAAAACAGAAGAAGATGTTCCTTAACTGATTACAGCTTTCTGTTTTTATTTCTGCATTTTCTAGGTGTGGCCATGGCAAGGTGAGGGGGTGTAGCTAATTCCTACATGAGTAAGGAATTTGCCAAAGGATAGGGATGGGATCAACTCAAAGAGAGAGCTGAAACAAAAAAAAAATTGAAGATTTTTTTAAGTCACAAAGTTTACAGTTGAATTCCTGAGGAACGCTACAGTTGGGACACCGAATGGAAGAGACGATCTTTTGGGGGAAGTTTTCGGAGGCTTGTTTGGGGTGGAAAGGGGCTTCTTTCATCACTATCCTCTCAGTTGCTTGAAAAAAAATCCTGCTCTCTTCACCCGGTCTGCCCGAGGTGTGCCAAATCAACATGCTTGGTTCCCCCCAGCTCCCCCCCCCCCCCCCCACCCCATCCCTAATGTGACCAAGCAACAGGAAGCGCGCTGTCACCTATTTGAGGGCAAAGAGGAATGGATAACAACAGAAATGGCTGGAGAAACTCAGCAGGTCTGGGAGCATCTGTGAAGTCCAGCGACCCTTGTTCAGAACCAATCTGGACTCAAAACGTTAACTCTGTTTTTGTCTCCACAGATGCTGCCAGACCTGCTGAGTTTCTCCAGGCATTATCCAGTAATTTCTGTGCTTGTTTCAGATCTTCAGCATTTGTGGTTCTTTGTTTCATTTGAGGGATGGGCAATAATTGGTATCCTTAGCGTCAGCACCATATCCTAAAAATCAGCAATTTTTAAATTACACACTCATTCCTGAATTAAATGTCACATTGTCCTGTGGGAAACACCTTGGCACACAAAAAAAACCTGGGTGTGTACTGCAGGTAATGCTAATTGTAGTCTGAGAGTTTGAAAGGGTTAATGTCTTGAACAGCGTAAACAACACATCTGTGACGATGTAAGAGATTGCATGAGAGAGGGAAAAAACATCAAAGAATCAATTTGGAGTTAGTCATGCTTCTATAACGTTACATGTAATATTTTAACGATTTATTGTTCAAACCTGTTAAAGGCTCCTAACGAGACAAACCAACCATACAACAAAATTGAAAATGTGTTGCTGGAAAAGCGCAGCAGGTCAGGCAGCATCCAAGGAGCAGGAGAATCGACGTTTCGGGCATGAGCCCTTCCTCATGCCCAAAACGTCGATTCTCCTGCTCCTTGGATGCTGCCAGACCTGCTGCGCTTTTCCAGCAACACATTTTCAGCTCTGATCTCCAGCATCTGCAGTCCTCACTTTCTCACACAACAAAATTGGTCTTCAACAGAAGGTGGCTTCTTCAGATGCAATGGGAGAAGATTAAATCCATTCCGTGTTGCACCTAAAACTGAAGCCAGTACTAAATGTTCCTCAGTGTAGAAGCATATTTTCCTTCTACCTTCTTCACTAGAATGGACAAAAAAAGAGATGATTTTTAATTGCCTTGCTTACAAAGACCTCTAGTTGAACCGGTACTGTAATCAGAACCACATGGGATTCCACCTACTCCGAGGTGCAGAGAGTCCATGTATAAATACAACAAGCAGCCTACGAGAAGCCTCCAAGTTGCAGTTCAGTCCAGCATGACAGCCTCTGCCCTGAATTGATGATACTTCAATCAGGAACCAGGGGTCATTCCTTAAAAACCAGGAACCTCCAAATTAAAACTGTTGAGGTCTTTTCCCTAGGATAGAGGAGTCCAAAACTAGAAGCCATAGGTTTAGAGTGAGAGGGGAACAATTTAAAAGGGACCTAAGGGGCAACCTTTTCATGCAGGCGGTGGTGCGTGTATAAAATGAGCTGCCAGAGGATGTGTTGGAGGTGGGTACAATTACAACATTGAAAAGACATCTGGATGGAGACATGAATAGGAAAGGTTTAGAAGGATATGGGCCAAATGCTGGCAAATGGGACTAGGTTAATTTAGGATATCTGGTTGGCATGGACGAGTTGGACTGAAAGATCTGTTTCCGTGCTGTACATCTCTATAACTCTATGAGGTGAATTTAATCTCTCACTGAGTCTTTGGAACTCCATGAAATAAATGGTGGAAGGAAAGACCTTGAATATTTTAAGAGACAAAAGAAAATCTCCAGATGCTGCAAAAATATTGAATTTTTTAAGGCAGAGATAGATAGATTCTTGTTAAGCGAGCGGGGGAGGGCAAAGGGTTATCAGGAGGAGGCGGGAATGAGGATTTGGGTTTAGTCAGATCAGCCATGACCTTATTCAATAGCAGAGCAGGTTTCAAAGGCAGAATGGTTTATTTCTACTTCTAATTCGCATGTTCATGAGATCCAAAGCCAAAGGGATGGTAACTCATAAGGCATTGGAGGTGTCTTCATAAACTGACCACTTTTCTCTCAGTGGCTTCTTGACTCCACAACAGATCTCATCGCACAGCTCCATCTCAGACTTACAATCCAATCGAACGTAGCCTGGCCGGGTGATAGGGGAGGAATTTTAAAAAGATACAATATTCTCCTGAGCCTTTTGACCACAAAATGCACTGTGATGTATATCCTGATTATTACTGCTTTTTCTGCATGGGATCATATTTCACCAAAATATTGCACTGTTTTCCCCTTTCCCTTATCCCCTGATATCTCAGATTTGGAGCTCCGTGTATCCTCAGGCTGCCATCCCCAAAACTATAGTCTCTACTTATCGGATTTCTACTTTTAACTTGCTTTTATATCCTTTGGTTTTCAACCTTGTTGGTATTCTACAACATAATTATTTAATCATCTATTCTAATCATTTCAAGACAAAATATTTTGTGAATTAGAGAAAGTTCTGGATTCCCCAGTGTCAATTTATTTGTGACTATCTCTGTGTAACTAAGGGGGGGTATCTTATCAAGATGGTTGGGGAGATTTTGGCTACTCTCCGATGATCTGGTGAAAGACCAGCATTCCCTGTTTTCGGAAACGCCTGTGGATCAGGCAGCTGACAGGAGGCCAGGGGCTGGTCTTTCCCACAATCAAGATCCTAAGGTGAGGGAATTCCCGCCCAGCAAGAGGTGCTGGCTAATCAGCATCAGACAACTCTCTTGGTCAGCAGCACCATTGGTAGGCAGTGGCTGCTGCTTGAAAGACACCCACTGGAGGCTGATGTAAGTGATGGTGGGAGGCATTTCGAGGGGGCGGAGTCGCAGATGAGGTAGGTTGAAGCTGGGGGGAGTCAAGTGAATGTAACGGGGGAGAGTCAGCAACAAGGGCAAGGGAATTGCTCTCAACAGGCAACATCTCCCCAAACACTTTTTCCACTGATGGGTCCCTCAATCAGCCTCAACTGAATATTTCCAAGTGAGGAACAGCTATGAACATGGGATGGATCACGAGCAATCAGCACAGGTTTCCTTATCTGACACTCCCCTGCTACACTCACGTTATTCCCCCCAGGTTCAAACCACCTCCCCTGCAACTCCGCCCCCTCAACGGATCACGAGCAATTAGCACAGGTTCCCTTACCATGTTCCCCATATCTGGTGACAGATCTATGTAAGTGCTTACATTGGTCAGGGATAGGGGTGGTTGAAGTCTAACCAAAGAGTTAGGGAGTCTAACCAAAGGCATTCCTGCATTGGACTGAATCCGGCTAGAGGCAGGAATGTGGCAGATTCCAGATTCCGACCTGCAACAATCCAACCTGATTATATCTAATCTACCCATGAGGGATGAATTATAATCTCGCTATAAAATGTTAGTAGCATGGAAAAGGCCCTCTCATGTTTCTCTTCCTTCCTCCTTCACCAAATTGTTTTATTCCCTGAAGCCTAACGGCGAAGGATAGAACTACAGCCAATCTTTCCAGAATTTTCTAATCTTTTAGTTTTGGAGGTACACAAAAGTACAAACATACACCTCCTCAACCCCATCATTACAGTTTCAGTCTGTTCCTATTTGTAGCAGCACAATTAAATCCTCACTGAATACTCAGAATACTCTCCAGTTGCCTGGATAAGTGCAGCTCCAACTATACTGAAGAAGCTCAACAGCCCATGTCAAAGCAACCCATGTCAAGGGCACTCCATTGAACATTTTTAACAGTTACCCCTTCATCACTGATACACAGTGGCAGTTGGGTGTATCATCTACAAGAGGCACTGTATTAAATCACCAAGGCTCCTTTGACAGCAACTTCCAAACCAATAATCTCAACCATCTCAAAGGGTAAGATACATGGGAAGACCGTCTCAAGATTCCCTCCAAACCACTCACAATCCTGACATGGAAATATATCACATCTTCAGCGGTGATCCCTCCCTAACAACACAATGGGTGGAGCTAAACACAATGCATCAGTTCAAAAGGACAGCTCACCACCACTTTTTCCTTTGCAATTAGAGGAAGAAATGTTGGCCCAGCCAGTGATGCACACATCCTACAAACCAATTAACATACAAGATCCTGAGGGGATTTGACCAGGTGGATGTTGAAAGGATGTTTTCACTATTGGAGAATCTAGAACTGGGGTCAGAGTTTCAGAATAAGAGTTCACCCATTTAAGATAGATATGAGGAAATAGTTTCCTTTCAGAGGGTTGAGAGTCTTTGTAAACCCCTTTCTCAAAAGACAGTGGATGCAGAACCTTGAAATATCTTCAAGGTAGAGGTAGGCAGATTCTTGATGACCGAGGGGATGCAAGATTTTTGGGATGTGCAACAATGTAGAGTAAAGGTTAAATTCTGATCAAAGTCATAGAGATGTACAGCATGGAAACAGATTCTTCGGTCCAACTTTGTCCATGCTGATCTCCTAACCTAATCTAATCCCTTTGCCAGCACTTGACCCATATCCCTCTAAACCCTTAGAACATAGAACATTACAGCGCAGTACAGGCCCTTCACCCTTGATGTTGCACCGACCTGTGAAACCAATCTGAAGCCCATCTAACCTACACTATTCCATTATCATCCGTATGTTTATCCAATGACATTTAAATGTCCTTAAAGTTGGTGAATCTACTACTGTTGCAGACACGGCGATCCACGCCCCTACTACTCTCTGATTAAAGAAACTACCTTCGTATTCATGTACCCATCCAGATGCGTGAAAAAGTTGCCCCTTAGGTCCCCTTTAAATCTTTCCCCTCTCATCCTAAACTGATTCCCTCTAATCCTGCACTACCCCCATCCCAGGGAAAATACCTTGTCAATTTATCCTATCCATTCCCCACATAATTTTATAAACCTCTACAAGGTCACCTCTCAGCCTCCGACACTCCAGGGAAAACAGCCCCAGCCTATACAGCCTCTCCTCGTAGCTCAAACCCTCCAACACTTGCAATATCCTCTTAAATCTTTTCTGAACACTTTCAGGTTTCAGATCAGAATTACACACAATATTCCTAAAGTGGCTGAATCAATGCCCTGTGCAGCCATAACATGACCTTCCAACCCCTGTACTCAGTCGTGATTTTATTGAGGGGGATAGCAGGCTCGAAGGGGCGAGTGGCCTGCTCTTGTTCCTTGTTCATATGTTCAAATGGCAGAACAAAGCCTCCATCCACAAAGTAATAAACACTTGAATAATATACAATTAATAAGCTTGTGATGCTGAGCTACATGCCCTGATTCTAATCGATCCAAACTCTGAGCATTGGTGAAGTGTGACCACTGGGATATTCCAAATTAAACTCAAACTTCTTGATAACTTTATTTGCTGGGTGGTTCTGCCCAACTTTACCTGTTTGATGTGGGTGGGATATTCAGGTCTAAGATGTGAAGCTGAGACAGTAACCCCATCAAACCCCAGTAACATCTTCGGAACACCATCAGATGCCCCTTGGTTTCCTTCCTAATCTGACTCTAGTACATATTCCCTGCCCTTTGTGGTCACTGGGTCAAAGCAGGAGTAACCTGTAGCAGCCAGAACCAATAACCTCGCAGGGCAATGAGGAATGGGCGATAAATGCCAGCCTTGCCAGCAACAGCCCTCATACCAAGAACCAAATTATTTCAAAGCTTTCACCCAGGACGTGCAGGAGATATATTTGATGAAATTCTTGCCGATGCTTGATAAGGATCTCATAGAAATAAATACAAGCTTGGATTGCCTTGACCAACTCGAGCTCCAGATGCTCAAGGCTGTGCTGATATCATCCACTTTTTGATGCTTATCCAACTGAAAGAAACTTTTAAGAGATACCATCTGCTGTAATGTTGTCTCTGTGAGCACACAGATACAAGGTTCCTGCCCACAATCAGTAATCCCTGCTCAATTGAGATCTACTTTAAACAAATCAGTTACTCGACGCCATTGTGATTCGGGACGGTTGCTCGTATTGCACTGATCAAATGGCCTTCGTTCTGAATAATTATGTAAAATTATGAAGTCGGAGACAGGGAGAGAGAGAGAGAGTGAGAGAGAGAGACAGACAGAGAGAGAGGGAGGGAGAAACGTTAGCCCTACATGCTTTAGTTACCTGCTGCATACATCCAAGATTTTCTGTTGGGTTGAGTTCTTTTTATCTAACTTTTATCTTGGGCGTTTTGTATTATGGACCAGGCTCTGTTCGAAACTATGTGACTGGCCCTTATCCTAAAGCCTGTTTGTTTTATATTAGGCAAGCTCTCTGAAACAGCTGTGTGCTGTAATCTGACAGAGGTTCAGGGCCTGGTTAATCACCTCAAGATGCATTCCATCTGCCTTTTGACTGACTCCACAGTTTGCAACACAGTCCAAGGTCGGCCAGGGAACCAGAGCAATCAGGACAAGCTCCGTTAACACTGACCAGTGAACAAGCACCCAATCCTCTGTAATGTTCTCTCAAGTCATCGCCTTTCTTATCTAATTCCCCAGCACTGGTTCAAGATCCCTCTGGTCTCCCTGTCAAAATCCATCCCTCAATCTACATAGAGATATTGCTGTTTGTAGGAGCTTGCTGTGCATGAATTGGCTTCTGTGTTTCTGACAGTGCAACAGCAGCTGCACTTCACAAGTAGCTCATTGGTTGTCAATGCTTTAGGATGTCCTGTGCTCATGAAAGGTGCTATAGAGATGAAAGTATTTCATTCTTTCTACGTTTACACAGTAAAAGAGATTGTGAAATCATGTCCATTGGTACTTTTCTCCAGAAAGTTAATGAAGGCAAGTGAACGAAAGCAGAAAGAAAGCTAATTAGACTATGACTCCTAATATCTTCATGAATTTATGGCTTTGGAATAGTCAGAATTTACACAAGATGCCATATATATCATTTCTTTTCTATTGTCCTGTCAACCAGCCTGAAGACAGCCGAGGTTGCTTAGAACCCTGCGATCTACGAAGAATCCTTAGGAAGCTGTCCACGGTGTTAATATGGTGTTAATTGTATATTAGCTGTGGTTAACTGCATACAAGCAGTGGGCATTAACTAGGGATTCACTTGAGCCCCATGTGAACAGATTAAAACTGTGGCTGGGAGGTTACGACATATAAACTTGGAATGTAAAACTCTGGAAATAAATTATATAATTGGCTAAAGATTAGCTCTGTCAGTCCTGTCCTTTACCAACCAGCTTTCTGCAATAAAACAAAAGAGTCTGCCAAAACTGACGCAAAATTCCCGAAACCCAGAGTGCGAAGCTGTGAAATCAGTCATCACCAAGGCATGGTGACCCTTACATCCACAGATGGAAACCTCAACCCCTATTTCTCCAAGATGGCGGCAGAGTAGGGCTCCTCAGCCAGAGCTCCTCTACTCCGTCCATTTTTTTTCTCTTTTCACATTTTTTTTCCCTTTCTACTTAACTCCTGTGAGGTGTAACCCAACCGGGACCCATGCGAGTCCCAGCCTCGAGGTGAGCGGCAGTGAGGGGACTCCCGGCCTCGTGGTGGGCAGCAGTGAAGGGGATCCCAGCCTCGAGGTGAGCAGCAGTGAGAGGACTCCCGGCCTCGAGGTGAGGGACAGAGCAGGGACTCCTGGCCTCAAGGTGAGGGGCAGTGAGGGATCTCCTAGCCTCGCGGTGAGGGACAGAGTGGGAACTCCCAGTCTCAAGCTGAGTGGCAGTACGGGGGACGCCCAGCCTCGAGGTGAGGGACAGAGTGGGGACTCCCAGCCTTGAGGTGAGAGGCAGTGCAGGGGACTCCCAGCCGAGGTGAGGGGCAGTACAGGGACTCCCAGGCTCAAGGTGAAGGGCAGTACAGGGACTCTCAGGCTCGAGGTGAGGGGTAGTGAGGGGTCTCACAGCCTCGAGTTGAGTGACAGTGCAGGGATTCCCGGCCTCAAGGTGAGGGACAGAGTGGACTCCCAGCTTTGAGGTGAGGGGCAATACAGGGACTCCCAGCCTCGAGGTGAGTGACAGTGCGGGGATTCCCGGCCTCGAGGTGAGGGACAGAGTGGACTCCCAGCCTCGAGGTGAGGGGCAGTGAGGAGACTCCCAGCCTCGAGGTGAGGGGCAGTGCAGGGGACTCCCAGGCTTGAGGTGAGGGGCAGTACAGGGACTCCCAGCCTCGAGGTGAGTGACAGTGCGGGGATTCCCGGCCTCGAGGTGAGGGACAGAGTGGACTCCCAGCCTCGAGGTGAGGGGCAGTGAGGGGACTCCCAGCCTCGAGGTGAGGGGCAGTGCAGGGGACTCCCAGGCTTGAGGTGAGGGGCAGTACAGGGACTCCCAGCCTCGAGGTGAGTGACAGTGCGGGGATTCCCGGCCTCGAGGTGAGGGACAGAGTGGACTCCCAGCCTCGAGGTGAGGGGCAGTGAGGGGACTCCCAGCCTCGAGGTGAGGGGCAGTGCAGGGGACTCCCAGGCTCAAGGTGAGGGGCAGTACAGGGACTCCCAGCCTCGAGGTGAGTGACAGTGCGGGGATTCCCGGCCTCGAGGTGAGGGACAGAGTTGACTCCCAGCCTCGAGGTGAGGGGCAGTGATGGGGCTCCCAGCCTGGAGGTGAGTGGCAGTGCAGAGACTCCCAGCCTTGAGGTGAGGGGGTGTGAGGGGACCCCCGGCCTCGAGGTGAGTGACAGAGTGGACTCCCAGCCTCGAGGTGAGGGGCAGAGTGGGGACTCCCAGCCTCAAGGTGAGGGGCAGTGCATGGACTCCTGGCCTCGAGGTGAGGGGCAGTGCAGGGACTCCCAGTCTCAAGGTGAGGGGCAGTGAGGGGACTCGCAGCCTCGAGGTGAGGGACAGAGTGGGGACTCCCAGCCTTGAGGTGAGTGGCAGTGAGGGGTCTCCCAGCCTCGAGGTGAGGGACAGAGTGTGGACTCCCAGCCTCGAGGTGAGGGGCAGTGCATGGACTCCCGGCCTCGAGGCAAGTGGCAGTGCAGGGGACTCCCAGCCTCGAGGTGAGTGGCAGTGTGGGGACTCCCAGCCTTGAGGTGAGGGGGAGTGAGGGGACTCCCAGCCTCAAGGTGAGGGGCAGTATGGGGACTCCCAGCCTCGAGGTGAGTGGCAGTGTGGGGACTCCCAGCCTCGAGGTGAGGGGGAGTGAGGGGACTCCCAGCCTCAAGGTGAGGGGGATGAGGAGACTCCCAGCCTCGAGGTGAGGGGGAGTGAGGGGACTCCCAGCCTCGAGGTGAGTGACAGTGCGAGTTTCCCAGCCTCGAGGTGAGGGGGAGTGAGGGGACTCCCAGCCTCAAGGTGAGGGACAGAGTAGGGACTCCCAGCCTCGAGGTGAGTGGCAGTGCAGACCGTTCTGCCTTAATTTTTTTCCTCTCTCTATCTCTGCTTTAGAAGGACTGTAATGCTGAACTTTTTATTTTCTTGCTTTCTTTTACTCATTTATACCTGACATCTTGTACCTAGGCACCATTATGTAGTGATTGTAATGGGGTCAGCCAGGTGGACCTCATGGAATATGAGATCCCAGATTGGGCCTGTTAATCTGGTCCAATCAGGGAGCTCTGGCTGACAGACAATAAACAGAAGTGTAGCACTGCCCTTTGTTGAGGAGGGCACTGATTGTCACATTTGTTGTTCTTCACTGTGTCCTACATCTGCACACACACATCACGGGTGCTTCCAAATAAACCTGTTGGACTACAATCTGGCATTGTGTGGTTTTTAACTTTGTCCATCCCAGTCCAACACCAGCACCTCCATATCACCTCCCACTTCCTCTAGCCATGGGCACCCACATGGGCCCCAGCTATGCCTGCCACTTCGTCGGAACTGTGGAACAGTCCATCTTCCGCAGCTACACTGGCGCCATCCCCCGCTACATCGATGACTGTATCGGCGCTATCTCGTGCTCTCATGAGGAGGTTGAACAGTTCATGCACTTTACTAACACCTTCCATCCCGACCTCAAATTCACCTGGACTGTCTCAGACTCCTCCCTCCCCTTCCTAGACCTCTCCATTTCTATCTCGGGCGACCGAATCAACACAGACATTTACTACAAACCGACCAACTCCCACAGCTACCTAGACTACACCTCCTCCCACCCTGCCCCCTGTCAAAACGCCATCCCAAATTCCCAATTCCTTCGTCTCCGCTGCGTCTGCTCCCAGGAGGACCAGTTCCAATACCGTACAACCCAGATGGCCTCCTTCTTCAAAGACCACAATTTCCCCCCAGAC
>NC_057735.1:8837614-8858308 GCF_004010195.1 Chiloscyllium plagiosum
ACCTTAACTTCCTTCCACCTATCGCATTTCCAACGCCCCTCCCCCAAGTCCCCCCTCCCTACCTTTTACCTCAGCCTGCTTGGCACACCAGCCTCATTCCTGAAGAAGGGCTTATGCCCGAAACGTCGATTCTCCTGCTCCTTGGATGCTGCCTGGCTTGCAGCGCTTTTCCAACACCACACTTTTCACCTCCATATCATAGTTTACTTTCAGTCTCATTCAAACACTCGATCCTCCTTTGATAAGATGAGCTCAAACATACATCCAAAACAGTCAGTCACAGTCCATGGATGTATCAGTTGGAAGGTGGGCTACCATCTGACCACCAGGCCCAGCAAAAACACAGCCACATACACTGGGGACAGCCCTCTCCACCTCAGCAAGCAACTATCGCCTGCTGCCAACAATAGAGAAAGTTCTAACTTCCCGCCTTGTAGTTACGAGCAGAGAACTGGCCTTGGATCACACGCTATGGCAGAACAGTTAGCTTTTTCCCCCTCCTCCATTTGTCAATCAGGACTACTGCAGCCAAATAGCATGAGCCAGAACTTTCCAATGAGCCATTTCCAAAGGAGGTTGGACCTGGAACCCCAGAGTGAAATGCATTCAAACGCAGCCACAGGAATCTGGGTAGATGCACAATAGCAAATCATTTACAAGGCAATTCCTCCCACAGACGTAGCACTCTTCATCAAGAGGCAGCTAGTTAACTACTTCCCATTTCAAACATATCTTCTAAAGTCAATTTTGACTTTGGCTAACCGTTTATTTCCTTTTACTAACAACTGAAGCTTTGGTTTATCCATTGCCTGTTTTATTGGGTAACCATTTCCCATATCAAGTTTGGTGTCGAGAGTTACGTTTCCACTTTACTCTTTCGCCAGTTCCGTTTCCACTTTACTCTTTCGCCAGTTCCTGATGTGCAGGCTTTGGTTCATTGTCTCAGAGCTGATCCATGTCTGATTTCAGACTTCTCTGCTGGACATTATTTACAATGTTTTATTTGCCCTACAAAAATGTCACAAAGATTTGCTTAAGCATATGTCTTCTACTCTTGGACTCCTCCACCCTGTGGAAAATACCTTGGCTATTCACCCTCTCCATGCCCCTCATGATTTTAAAATCTTTAAAAGGTCACCCTTCAGCCTCTGACACTCCAGTGAAAACAGACTCAGCCTATTTAGTCTCTTCCTATAGCTCAGGCCCTCCAACCCTGCCAATATCCTTGGAAATCTTTTCTCAACCCTTCCAAATTTCCTAAGGCAGGGAGACTAAAATTGAACACGTATCCCAAGCTCAAGGGACAGTCTTGCCCTCCCTGCTATCACTATCTGCTGCATTCCAACCAAAACTACACACAATACTCCAGATCCAATCTCCACAAGACCCTGTATAACTGCAGTAATGATGTGCAGGTGCTGGTGTTGGCTGGGGTGGACAAAGTTAAAAATCACACAACACCAGGTTATTGTGCAACGTGTTTATTTAGAAAGTTTTGAGAAGATTTGTAGCTCAGGTTGAGGTTCTGGATCCAGGTTTGCTCGCTGGGCCGGAATATTCATTTTCAGATGTTTTGTCACCTTACTAGGTAACATCTTCAGTGAGCCTCTGGATGAAGCACTGGTGGTGTAGCCCGCTTTCTATCTATGTATTTGAGTTTCCTTGGTGTATGGTGATGTCATTTCCTGATCTTTTTCTCATGGGGTGATAAATGGGATCCCACTCTCACTAGTATCCTTACATATGGATGAGGAAGGACACCACCTTCATCCTAGGACAAACCAAACAGAGACACTCATGGGAATTCCTAGAAGCATAGCATTTCAACCGGAGCTCTATCAACAAACACATTGACTTAGATCCCACTTACCACCCCTGAGAAAAAGAACAGGAAATGACATCACCATACATATAAACAGAAAATGGGCTACGCCACCAGTGCTTCATCTGGAGGCTCACTGATGACGTTATCTAGTATGGTGACGAAACATCTGAAAATGAACCATCCCACTCAGCGAGCAAATCTACATCCAGGGTTTATTTAGAAGTACAAGCTTTCGGAGCTTCATCAGGTAGCTAGCACTCTGAAAGCTTCTACTTCCAAATAAATCTGTTGAACTTTTACCTGGTGTTGTGTGACTTCTAATTGCAGTAAGATATCTTACTTCTGAACTCAAATCCTCTTGCAATGAAGGCCATTTACCTTCCTGATAATTTCACAGATAATATTTGACCTGTTGAATATTTCCAGCACTCGATAAGCCATGATAAGTTGCTACGGGCATGTTTGTAACCCCAAAGTTCTTTCATTCATGTTCAGAGATCTGAAGCTGCACTTCCTGGAGTGGGCCACTGGGTGGCACTTGAAGGTCAATCCAATCCCACTGAAGTGAAACTTGATTTCAGTAAAGGAGGATCTTACTCCCGAGTGAGATTTTGTAAGAACACACAGGGTCACACGATTATCCATTAAAAAAACTCTCACTCCAGCCAGAGAGGAAGGCCCTCGTTAGTAGCATGTACATTAGACAGTGGGAGGCCATTTCACCCACTGAGTCCACTCCCATTCTTTGAACAAACAATTGAATAAATGCCATTCCCTAATCTTTACTAGCTCAGTTGGCTGGATGGCTGGGTTGTGATACCAACAGCACAGGTTCAATTCTCACACCGGCTGAGGTTACCATAAAGGATTCGCCTTTTTTAAACCTCACCAGAGGTTAAACAATCACCAGTCACCTCCCCCTAATGCAGAGAGCAGCCCCGTGGTCTGGTAAGACTATAGCTTGCTTTTACCTTTGAGCCTTTGATCTCATTTCCTGTTGAAAGTTACTGCTGCTCCCAGCCTTCCAGATTGTAGCAGCTCGTAGGTGGTTTAGTTGATCTTCCTTCACAGTTTCTGTGGCTGATACCTACAGGACTGTGAGGGATGTGCAATTCTCCTGTGAGTCTGTGTTTGCTGAAACATTTTGATGTTACACGCCGTTGCGATTAAGTGGAATCCACAAACAGCTGGAAATGGAATTCTAACTCTTTAACAACAACAGGCCGAACCACAGGAGGGTCGGTACTGAACAAACCCATGGCATCAAGTATAGAAAATCAGACCGGCATCTATACAGCAGTTATTCTATAAAATTCTTATGTTGGGAAGTGGGTTTTGCTGACAAGGCCCGCACTTGTTGTCCTTGAACAGAATGGCTTGCTGGGCCATTTCAGAGGGCAGTTAAGAGTCAATCTCATTGCTGTGGGTCTGGAGTCACATAGACTCATAGAGATGTACAGCACGGAAACAGACCCTTCTGTCCAACTCATCCACGCCGACCAGATATCCCAACCCAGTCTAGTCCCACCTGCCAGCACCCGGCCCATATCCCTCCAAACCCTTCCTATTCATATAACCATCAAGATGCCTTTTAAAAGTTGCAATTGTACCAGCCTCCACGGCTTCCTCTGGCAACCCATTTCATACACGTACCACCCTCTGTGTGAAAACATTGCCCCTTAGGTCTCTTTTATATCTTTCCTGTCTCACCCTAAACCTATGCCCTCTAGTTCTGGACTCCCCACCCCAGGGAAAAGACTTTGTCTATTTATCCTATCCATGCCCCTCATGATTTTATAAACCGCTATAGTTACCCCTCAGCTCCTGACATTCCAGGGAAAACGGCCCCAGCCTATTCAACCTCTCCCTATAGCTCAATCCTCCAACCCTGGCAACATCCTTATAAATCTTTTATGAACTCTTTCAAGTTTCACAACATCTTTCCGATAGGAAGGAAACCAGAATTGCACGCAATATTCCAACAGTAGCCTAACCAATGTCCTGTACAGCTGTAATATGATCTTCCAACTCCTGTACCCAATACTCTGACCAAGAAAGATTACTTTCTTGAAAGGACATCAGTAAAAACAGATGGGTTTTGACAACAACGAATGATAGTTGTCATGGTCACCATTACTGAGGCTGTTTTAAATTCCAGATTTACTAAACATATTTTAATTCAAACAGCTGCCCTTGATGGGATTTGGACACAACTCCCTGCAGCCTTAACCTGGGCTTATGCTCAACTGATCTGGTGATAGGGAGCCACAAACTGATGTAAAACAACGTGTGGGTCATCAGTGTCCCATACCACTCTGCGTCTCTGATACTCAATACCATACCACATCTGCCAGGGATGCTGTTGTCTTGATGTCTGGGAAGACTGTGGAGATGACTGAGTGGCGTGAAGCCTTTGGAACATGTTCACCCAGTGACAATTGGTATTAGAATTGTTAAACATGGATCCTTTCTGCCTCACAGACTTACTCTGCTCATACATGTATACGGGGTAGCTATAAGAGGACAGAACTGACAATGCAAACTCCAATACACCATAAATGGTGATAACCAGAAGATCCCGACTCAACAGTCCAGTTCTTGGGTTACGGGAGCCAACATAATTAATGCCATAGTAGGGAGAAATATCCTGTTGAAGGTAAAAGATGACAACACAATTATAGATTAAGGTGACACATCTCTCAGAATTTGTGATGGGCCTGAAAGTGCAGTTGTCAACAACAACCCGCATTTGCATGGTGCCTTCAACGCAGAAAAATATCCTGAGGTGCTTAATAGGGCCATTCACAAACAACCTTTGCCAACGAGGTACACGAGGAGATCTGAGGGCCGATCAGCAAACAGATAGGTTTGGAAGGGGGTGAGAAAGGAGAAAAGAGGCCGAGAGATTCGGGGAAGGCATTCTGGAGTTTAGTTTTCAGGCAGGTGAACATTGCTATGTAAATGCCTACATTTTTTGGCACAAGACCCATTACTGAGTGTATAACTGGATAAAACCTTGAATTTCTCCTCTTCACTGAGTGTCTGTTAGCCAGTGACTAACTGGAATAAACCGGAATCTCTCCCGTTCTCAGAGAGTCCCAAAGTTCCTCATTCAGGGGTCACAGGATAGTGCACTTTCAGTGCCACAGGAGATTTAGCTCCAAATTAAACGCAGACTGAAGCTTCCCAGAAAACAAAAACGAGTTCACTGTCAAACAGCTGTATGTAAGCATGGCCCTGCCTGGACCTAATTCAGTGGCTGTGCAAGAGACAGACTTTAAATGGACATGGATACCAGGCGCAGTCACTCACTATCAGTGACAGAGGAGGACCACAGACTGGAGCGCAGCTTCCTGATATCAGTAACAAGTAAAACTATCAGACAGCTATGGTCAGGAATGTAAAACACACAAGGCATTCTCACACCCTGATCAAACTGTTCCCAAGGATGTGATTGTTCTAAAGAGGGTGCAGAAGAAATTCACCAGGATTTTACTGGGGCAAGAGTAATTCAGCTGTGAAGAGAGATTAGATAGGCTGAGGTTGTTTTTCTTTGAGCAGAGAATGCCTGAGATGGGTATCTGATTGAGGCGTACACAGTTCTGAGGGTAGATAGGGAGAAACTTCTGCCCCTTTGTATAGGGGTCAATAACCAGATGGCACAGTATTAAGGTAAGGAAGCAGAGCTTTAGAAGGAATTTGTGGAACAATGTTTTCACCCAGAGGGGTGTGACTATCTGGAACTCACTGCCTTGGTGGGAGGGATACAGAAATCCTCAAGACATTTAAGAATTATTTAAAAAAACAAATGAAGAATTATAGCAAACAAAGCTATGGGCTAAGTGCTGGAAAATGGGATTGGAATAGATGGATGTTCAATGACCAGCACGGTCACAATGGGCTGAAGGGTCCCTTTCTATGTGATTCTATTCTGCCCTCATCACAGTGCCCATGTCTCACCCTGGAACCTGGATTCTCAATCAGATTGTGATCTCACGTCCCCCTGGTCAGCAGGGTTCAGCATCCCAGGGTTTCCTGTTCCTCGACGCTAACCATGACATTTATAGGTAAGCGTTGCCAATGAGCAGTTTCAGCTCTGTACCAGTATCAAACCTACTGGGAAACCTTTGGTAAGAGTGAAGAGGGGCCACGATCAGATCATTACTCCTGGTTTGCATTGACTTTGATGGATAGTCAATGTAATTTGGAGCAATATTTAACTGGCAACCTTTTCCATAATCCCCATGTTTTACACAACAATCCCACCCACCCACCCACTCTAGCTCTGTTGGTGTCACTGTGACATGCAGAGATTGGTGAATTCATAGGGGGAGTCCTCATCTTTAATCTGTGCTCTTCCCTCTTGGTTATACAGCCAGGGACACTTATCACAGCCAAGGCAAATGGCCCAAGAGAAAATAATTAATTGGGAGTGGGGGACAAAGGGTGGAGGGATAACTGGGGAGAGGAGGGGAGTTAATGCAGTGAAGTTGGGGACTAAGTATGGGTGAGTGGAGCACCTGAACATAGGATGAGGGGTCTGAATGTGAGGGTGGGTGGGAAAATGTGGTCTGTCTGTGGGGGGGATGAATGTTGCGGGGGAGGGGACAACATGTTTTGGAGAAGGAGACTGAATGTTTGGAGAGGAAATTGAACATGGTGGGGAGGGGGCTAAATGTTGCCAGGGGAGTGGTGGTGAACACATAAGGGAACTGAATGAGGCTGGAAGGTGGGGATTGAAGGAGAAGAATAGAAAGAGCCCAGAGATAAAGGAGTGGAGGGAGAAATCAGAAGCATGTCTGAAAGAAGCAGCAGAGCATTGCAAAGGTGCGAATAGTCTACCTGCCTTACATGGTTTAAGGCAGTCTTCATAATTTTTTTATTATTATTCATTCAAATAATGTGGGCATCACTGGCTTGGCCAGCATTTATTGCCCATTCCTAATTACCCAGAGGGGAGTTAAGAGTCAACCACATTGCTATGGGGTCTGGAGTCACATGTAGACCAGACCAGGTAAGGATGGCAGTTTCCTCCCCTAAAGGGCATTAGTGAACCAGATGGGTTTTTTCCTAACAATGGATTCATGGTCATCATTAGACTACTAATTCCAAACTTTGTTTCTGATTAGGGTGGTCAGGGTGAATGATCAACATCACATCAACGATCTGGGCTGCGGTCCTGGACAAACCAGGATAGTGTGGACGCTGGGGACCCTGATGCGGAAACACACAATGACTCCAAGCCCAGTGCTCAGGCAATCAGACTGAGAAGAGCCTGAAGACAGAACAGATGCCCTTGTCCAGACAGTCAGTCCCACACTCTGAGTTTCAGCGACATTCTCACAACAAATCTCCCAGGGCAGCTCCTGTTCACTTAGTCAAAAAATAACGGCTCCACCCACCTCTCTTACTGTCTGCCTGTCATTTGTGACTTGTCTCATTATTGTTGCTATTGTTGTCACCAGACTGTGCAATAAATCTGTTGCCAAGTTCATGTTAAAAAATTAATCAATCAGGAGATCTGTACAAATGGTATGTTTTATTGAAATGTGTAAGATTCTGAGGAAACTTGCCTTGCTCAGAATATATTAGATTCCCTACAGTATAGAAACAGGCTCTTTGGCCCAACAAGTCCACACCGAACCTCCGAAGAGTAACCCACTCAGACCCATTTTCCCCTGACTAATGCACCTAACACCATGTGCAATTTAGCCTGGCCAATTCACCTGACCTGCACATCTTTGGACTGTGGGAGGAAAACTGAGCACCTGGAGGAAACCCATGCAGTCATGGGGAGAATGTGCAGACTCCACACAGGCAGTCGCCCGAGGCTGGAATTGAACCTAGGACGCTGGGGCTGTGAGGCAGCAGTGCTAACCACTGAGCCACCATGCGTGGCATTATTCCTAAGCAAATTTAGCATGGCCAATTCACCTGACCCGCACACCTTGGACTATGGGAGGAAACCGGAGCACCCGGAGGAAACCCATGCAGACACGGGAAGAATGTGCAAACTCCACACAGACAGTCATCCAAGGTGGGACTCAAACCTGGGTCCCTGGCGCTGTGAGGCATCAGTGCTAACCACTAAGCGACTGTGCTGCCCGATGTTGGAACTGCCCTGCCATTACACTTTACCTTGTATCTGTTATCCTTGAACCTCCTCATATCGACTCAGCTAAATTCAAGATGGCGGCATTATTCCTAAGCAAAGTCCCAATATAGATTGCCCTGCTCAGTGCCACTCAATTCCTTGCTCAGCCTGGCTAGCATTTGTAAAAGATACCAAATGAGGAGAATACTGTATCAAAGTTAACTGGATGATCACACTGTAAGTGAATTGCATGTGGGAATACCATATTATAATGATCCTGCCAACAAAATATTGTTTGACCAAGGATATCACGAGAACTGGATGAAAATGTTCATAAGACAATAGCAGCTTCTTTAAAAAGGTACCTGAAAAGGACAGGATATTAGAACAGTGCACCATCTAATATTATCGATGCACAATGATGCTATTTAATAATTATGTCACATGATAGGAGTTCTGCATTATCTAAGTAAGAGACACAAACAATGAGAGTGCTATAGTTTTTGACTAAGAATGAATTTAATTAATCTGGACTTTTGCTTCTGTTTACACTGAGACCTGTTTTTTCTCCTCACGGTCCAGCTCTCTCCATCATTATTCATTACTCATTCCTGGCCAATGTCTGACATTCTGCCTTGCCTAGACTTCAAATCACCCAAATTCCCTCTGCCCGTGTCCTAACTCACACCCAACTATCCTTGGGCTCTCTCACCAAATTTAGCTCCTGGTGAAGCAATGCCTCGCTGTTACAATCCTCATCTTTCTTTTCAAACCCCTTCACAATCACACCATCACTAGTCTCTGTAACTCTCCCTAAACTGCTGAAATATCGGGACTCTTCTAATTCTGGCCCCTTTAGCATCCCTGCTTTTAATCACTCCATCTTTGGCTGCCGTTCATCAGTGACTGTGATTTTAAGCTTGAGAATTTTACTCCTGCACCTCTCCAACTCATGGCCTCCTCCTCCTCTGCGATGTTTCTTAAATGTAATGCTTTGATAAAACCTATGGCCACTTTGTGACTTCACTTTATGTGGCTCAGTGTCTAGTTACACTTTAAACCACTCCTTGGGGCATTTATTACATTAAAGGCACTATAAAATGCAAGCTGGTATTGATCGACTTATGAATGCGTGAACTCCTTACGCCCGTTACAAAACACTTGAGAAATGAAACATCATTATCCTGAGAGAATACAACCACCTGGTTCTGAAAGATACTCAGTATATCATTGGGATGAATATTCCAGACAAATGCAATGCAGCTCTGGGTGCTGCAGAATTGCAAAAACTGGAATCCAGAAAACAAAAACACTCATAAAATCATAGAGCCGGACAGTATGGATGTTTAATAACATCCGTCCTACAGCAGGGCAACCAGAATTGTATGCAGTACTCCATATGTGGCCTTACCAATGTCTTTTACAGCTGTGTCCCAACTCCTATACTTAATGCAGTGACCGATGAAGGCAGGAAATACCCATCGCCTCCTTCACTACCCTGTCTACCTGTGACACTACTTTCAAGGATTAATGGAGGTGAAATAACAGAAGTCTATTTAGTTTCCCATTCCTGCACAGTGCGGGTGTCAGCATTTGGGATAACTAGTTCCAATTTCAACTTGTTTTGCTAAGATTCTTCTTCAGATCTGTTCCTATCTATGTCCTGCAAGCAACAGCTCAGTTGACTGTATGCCCAGCCTGCCCAATGGCACCTCAACCTCACCCAAGTAACCAGACTTCCTTGTGAGCTCCTGCATCGAATGGGCAGGGAACGCTGTAATGGAGCCCATGTGTGCCGTTCACTGGACCAAAGTCAGGGGACTCACTGAACAACACACCAAAGCAGATGCTTCAGTCCTGGGCAGTTATAACATCACAAATACCAAGATCAGCTACCTGACTGTTCCAGATTTGGCAACTGCTTTTTCCACTCAGTCCAGCATCACTAGTGGTTATACTTCCTAAACAAATAATTGCATCTATTTGGCACCTTTCATAAGCCCAAGATTTCCCAAACAGCTTTACACTTAAAAGTGATGAGTTCACTGTAGTTACTGTTGTATTATAGGATACGTGGCGACCATTTTGCACACAGCAATCTCCCACAAGCAACAATGTGATCATTCTTTTAGTGATGCTGATTGAAGGATAAATATTGGCACCCCCCGCCACCCCTCCCTGATCCAGCATCTTCAACATTTGCGCTCTCCACCATCGACACACAGTTGGAAAAGGATATGCCATCTATGAACATCTGACTCATTGGGACTCACTCCATACCTCCATCCTATACCACGCAGAAGGTCAAGAGCAGCAGTAGCATGGGTATACCATCGCCTACAGGTTCTCCTCCAAGTCACCCAGCATCCTGACTTGGAACAATATCAGCGTTCCTCACTGACACAGGGTCAAAATCCTGGAACTCCTTTCCTAACAATGGGGTGGTGCGGTGGCACAGTGATTAGCACTGCTGCCTCATAGTGCCAGGGACCAGGGTTTGGTTCCACTCTCGGGCAATTGTCTGTGTGGAATTTGCACATTCTCCCCGTGTCTGCGTGGGTTTCCTCTGGGTGCTCCGGTTTCCTCCCACATTACAAAGATGTGCAGGTTAGGGTGGATGGGCCATGCCAAATTGCCCATAGTGTTCGGGGATGTGCAGGCTAGGTGGAATAGAGTCAAGATTAGAGTGGTGCTGGAAAAGCACAGCAGGTCAGGCAGCATCCAAGAAGCAGGAAAATCGATGTTTCGGGCAAAAGCCCTTCATCAGCCTGATGGAGGGCTTTTGCCCGAAACATCGATTCTCCTGCTCCTCGGATGCTGCCTGACCTGCTGTGCTTTTCCAGCACCACTCTAATCTTGACTCTAATCTCCAACATCTGCAGTACCCACCTCTGCCTAGGCTAGGTAGAATAGCCATGGGGAATGCAGGGATAGGATAGTGGGATGGGTCTAGGTGGGGGATGCTCCTCAGAGGGTTAGTGTAGACTCAATGGGCCAAATGGCTTGCCTCCACACTGTCGGAATTCTATAAGAGTGCTGTGTATGTATCTATTACCCAGGAACTGCAGTGGTTCAAGAAGGTAGATCACTATCTTGTGTGGAGCAAGTAGCTTTAAACAATAAAATGTTGACCACTAACATTGATTGACCATAGACAGGGACACCCACGTCCTGTGAATGAATTTTATACAGAGAGCACAGAGAATAACTCCCCTGTTATTTTACAAAATTAGCACCGCGGCATATTTTGTGTCAGGCTAGCTGATGGCACGCTTAGAGACTTGGTTTAATATCTAATCATCTAAAAAATGGCACCTCTGACAGTGCAGCACTCCCTCAGCGCTGAAAGTACCAGCCCAGAGAGGCAAGTCCTGGAGCTTGGGAGTGAGAATTGAACCCCTGACCCGAGGAACCCCCCAATATCAAGAACCACTCGCTGAGCCACAACAAGAAAAAAAAAATGAAAACACGTTTTTAAACACAGAATGTCAAACTGGGAAAAAGAAATACAAGTTACCCCTAAAAAGAAGGCAGTAAGAAATGAGATAACAATGAAAATGAAAGCGAATTTGTTCGGAGGAAACATACAGCTTAGCTCCGTGCTCTCCTGCAGCCACAATGGGATAATGTGTTCACTTGACACAATTCCCAATGCTCAGCACCTGCACTCTCAGTAATAAACCTCACGGAGGCCACTCTTTCAGGTGTTTGAAAGCGGCTTCAGAACGATTCTGTGTTAGCCTTTCCCCTCTCAGCAACACATTTCGCTTTGCAAATGACAGAACCTCCCACCCCCCAAAAAACCCCACTTAGCTGCCAAAAGTTGGCTTTGAAGATCCCACACACACACACACACACACCTGCCGCCGCTGCTGCTCCTGAACTTGGTAATCTCACTCTCTCTCACACACACACACAGGAGAGGGAACACACCCCACACAAGCTGAATGAAACATAACAAAATGACACACCGTCAAAGCTCGCTGCACCCTCTGGAGTATCCCCTTCCCCAAATTGCTGTCGGCTGTGGTTTGCCGGAAAATGACTTATGGATGATCAGGAAAGCTACGCACCCGAGCGACAATTATCACAGTCTTGTCTTCTCTCTGTCTCTGTGCACGCAGCCCGCTGTGAAATCCGACACCTCAAGGTTTCTGCCCAGTGCGATCCTCTTCTGCTTTGTACCGAGAGGGGAAGGAGCAGATAATGTGACAGGCGATCTCTGTCTGCAAGACTTACGGCTGGTAATTACAGCGCTGTGTGATCCTGCCTGACGTAACCTATATTAGCCAGCTCAGCATCCCAACAACATCAAAACACTAAAGCTCAGCTCAGAGCAGAAGCTGTAATATCCACCAGCCCCAACCCCCTCCCCACTCAGTCCCTGAATCCCCACCCTGTTCATCCAAGGCCGCAGATTCCACAACAACAGATTGCAACTTGCATTCGTATAGCGCCCGGAGCACCCCTTCAAATGAGTGTCACCAGCGAGGGGAAAAATGCCTTTGACTCCCACCCAGTACACAAAGAACAGGTGATATGGAGGGGACCAGAGATGCTGATGATTTCTTCACTGTTTTCTTCGTTTGTCTATGATACCTTGTAAACTCCTCCCCTACTGCCACCCATAAGAAACCCACAAGCATCCGCACCCCCACTGCTGGGGTTTGTCACCCCCCCCCCTCCCCCCAAGACTGGAGTCACCTGTAATTAAACAGTGAGTTCAGGCTAATGCTGCAGGAAACTGAGAAATAAAAAGCAATACTCAAAATATATTCCGAATCCCTTTCAGCACCTTTGCTTAATGGCTGTACATGAGGGGGCTTATTATCACTAGAGCATTAATCCAGAGATCCAGGCAATATTTTCAGGACCTGGGTTTGAATCCTCACAATGGTAAATGGTGGAATCTGAATTTTTTTTTCAATCTGAAATTGAGAGTCTACCAATTTTGTTGTCAGGAAAAAAATGCCCATCTGGTTCATTATTGTCATTTAGGGAAGGAAACTGTCATCTTTAACCTGGTCAGAGACCTACATGTGACTCCAGACCCACAGCAATGTGGTTGACGCTCAACTGCCCTCTGGGCAATTAGGGATGGGCAAGAAATGCAATAAGTAATAAACACTGAGCCGATGTTGCATACATCCCAGAACTCCACTGACCTGCTCCACAAGAAGGGATTTAGATTTGCACAGTCACTACAGTACAGGAAATTGTTTCAGTTAAACAATTATTGCAGCCTTTCCAGCATTATCCGCATTCCAACAACACAATCCCTCTGCCCTGAATGTCATTATGCCCCTGAGGGAAGGAAATCTGCCATCCTTACTCAACCTATCTTAAATATGACTCCAACTTCATAAGCAATGTCTCTGAAATGCCTAACACGCCTCTAAGTTCACAACTAATTAAGAATGGGTAACAAATGCTGGGCTTGCCAGCAATGCCTATAGCATAGGCAAGAATAAATTAACCCATCCTCATTCAACACCTGGAGGAATCTGGTTGTCAAGTGTATTGGAGATCATGAAAGGAACTACTCTTCTGGCACTGAACTGCTTTTGAAATGCATCCATTGTAATTTGTGGACTAAAGTGGTAGCCGATTTATACACAGCAAGCTTCAAAAACAGATAATGGACACGTGAGCAGCTCTTCACACTTCACTGTTGGTTGGGTGGTACAGCGGTTAGCATTGCTGCTGCACAGTGCTAAGGACCTGGGTTCAATTTCAGCCCTGGGTGACTGCCTGTGTGGAGTTTGCATAATCTCCCTTTGGCTGTGTGGGTTTCCTCCCACAGTCCAAAGATGTGCAGGTTAGATGGATCAGCCATTGGGACATGCAGGGTTATGGGCTGGGTCTGAGTGGGATGCTCTTCTGAGGGTAGGTGTGGACTTGATGGGCTGAATAGCCTAGTTGGGGATTCCATGATTAATATTCACTGGAGACATACACTCTCTCTGCCCTTCTTCAAAAAATGCCATGGGGTTTTTACATGAATTTAAACAAGTAGGGAGTGCCTTGGTTTAGTGTTCTGTCTGAAGCAAAGCACCACCCACAAGTTTGTATAAGGTGGTCTTTATACTAATGTCTAAATCTTATATTATAACAAGAAGGTTAGTTAGTATTAGCCACTCACTATATGAGCAGATTAGTAGGAATGTTGAATCGAACAGTGTATTGCCCCACTTGTGTGTGTTTAAAGGTGAAACACCATGGGTGGCACAGTGGTTAGCAATGCTGCCTCACAGCGCTAGAGACCCCAGTTCAATTCCCGCTTCAGGCAACTGACTGTGTGGAGTTTGCACATACTCCCCGTGTCTGCGTGAGGTTCCTCCGAGTGCTCTGGTTTCCTCCCACAGTCCAAAGATGTGCAGGTCAGGTGAATTGGCCATGCTAAACTGCCCGTAGTGTTAGGTGTATGAGTGGGTTGCGGGTCGGTGTGGACTTGTTGGGCCGAAGGGCCTGTTTCCACACTGTAGGTAATCTAATCTAAAGAGAGAACAGTTCAGCCACAGGTTGACTCTCAGATGGTGAAGGAGGAACAGTGGGAAATGGGAATATACCCTCTTGATACATTAGAGGGTCTGGGGGTTCTGTAAGTCCTGACACCAAAGGATGCTCCTAAAGTAGCCCAACGATTATTCAGTGGAGGATATTGTTTCACATTTGATCTTGTCCACATCCCTTCAAAGATGTTAACTTTGCATTGGCAGGTAAAGTATTTGAGCAAGGGTATTTATTTTAATTCTATATGTCAAAAAAAAGTAGCGTGCTCATAGCCCTATACCAAAACAAAAAGAAAGTCATTTGTGCCCGACTTAATCCTGACATATATCACGAGGAAGTCACTGTTAAATTAACACAACTGAAACCTTATCCGTTCTGGGGACGAGACAGCAAAATAAATCACAAATATGATTCACCACCACATACAGAGTATTAAAATACACTTCAGTTGTGATGTTCAGGTTACAAGGACCGAGTTAGTAGATTGATTGCAGATTTGCATTAAAACTTAACTCCACAATGTAAAGTTCAGCCAACACCCAAGTCAAATGTCTGGGGCAGAAGTGTCCATCTTCAACACTGGCCAATTGTCATTTCTCTCATTCGGAGAGAATTGACAATTAACCTGCTACCCAGTTCCTACATTTAATCTGCTTTCTCACTTCCCCATGTATTTTCATTTTCACAGTTTTGTCCCTGAAGGCAGGTCCTCTGGCTGGGCTAACAGCTGCATTAACATCACGGGTTTGCTTGCAGGAACGCTATTTGTGCTTTTGTGATTATTGTAGATTATTGCTGTTTCATTCTTTGCTTCGCAATTCACCACTTGACACTATTTGCATTTATGTAGCACCACAGCAGAGTTAAATATTCCAAGACATTTCGCAAGAACACAAGCCGACAGAAAGTTGCAGAGTCAATGAAGGAAACACATCCATCGGTATTGGACCAAAAATGCTGAGGATGCCCAGAAAGGCTGTCTTCCAATTGAACATGATGCCCTCGCCTAGTGCCAGCCAAAATAACAGAAGCTATTGTAACACCTTACTCACCAACCCTGCATTTGTATAGTTACTACTCAGGTCACCAAAGCATCTTTAAGCAGCCTACTATTTTCCAGCTATATATGCTGTCCTCAGTGATAGCATCCAATGATAATGAATCACATTCCATCTGTATGCTCTCAGTACCCAGCTCCATCTCATAACCCAGCAACTCTGACTAATGAAAGCTCCAGCACTAGGCGGTGACATTGAAGGAGGGCACCATGCAGGGGTGCTGGAGCAGTTGAATAGTTCAGTCTCTGGAGGAAATGGTGTGTGTGGGGAAAGGAGGCTCGTTGAGAGACAGATCAGACAAAACAAAGGATTTCCTTGATCACAAGCTTAATTCCATATTAATGCTGTTGCTTCCTTCATATTTGTAATGAGCTGATGAGAGTGGAATAGATTCATGACCTTTGGGCTGTCCACATGTTCAAATCTCATTTTATACTTCAATTTCTCTCTCCATTGATGCTGCCAGACCTACTGCATTTCTCCAACATTTTTTGTGTTTTGATTTCAGATTTCTAACATCCACAATAACTTGCTTTAGTGTTAAGAAGTCTGAAGCGACTGTGTTCAGCACCCATCACACCACCATAGATTCCACTTTGTTCCTTGCTTGGCATCACAGGGTGCACCAGACAGTTGGAAATCTTATCTATTCAACCCTGAGCTCAGAAAACTAGCTTTTAACCTTCTCAATCACCAAGACAGCTTCTGAACTTTGACTATCCAACCTGCAGGGACCATGTAACTCCCTCCGATATGTGCTCATTTGTCTGGATGTTTCAACAGGGCTGTTCTTAGCATTATTAATTTGTCGACAGCTCCTGAATCAGGTCAGCAACATCTGTTGATATTGGCAACTGCTCGTTAATGGCAACATGGATTTGCACTCAATAATTGATCTATGTAGCCCACAAAAAAAAAGTTATAAGATTGCTGGTCATAAAAAATTCCAGAATCACAGAACATGACAGCATTTGAGTATTAACCTAATCTTTGTTCATATGGACAAGAAGCCATCATTAAGGGCACTAATCTGATCAGATCAATTACAGTGAAATCATACTGGGATCACAGAGAAATTATATGGGGATTACAATGAAATTTTACTGGGACTGGAGTGAAATGAAAGCAGGATCACAATGAAATCATAAAGGGATCACAGCAAAATTGTACTGGGATCACAACAAAATTGTACTGGGATCACAACAAAATTGTACTGGGATCACAGTGAAATTACACCATAATTCAAGATGCAGCAGCATGGATGAGGACTAAATTGATACAGAGTAAAAACTGCAGTTTAATAATGTACTGCGAGCAACACTGATTCCATGAGGTCTGTGAAATTTCCATCAAATTTCTTTCCACTGGATCTTAGCTAAGTGTTCTTGTTCAGGATTGGGAGTATTGATTACATAACCCAAGCTGACAAGTCAGTGCAGTGATGGAGGGAGTGCTACACTGTGAGAAATGCCTTCTTCTCAGTGGGATATTCCATCAAAGGCCCTTCTGCCCTGGTGCTGAATGGAAAAGTTCCTGCCCTTAGTTTAACATTGGACAGCAAAGCTATCAAGGGAACTGTTGAGAGCATCACCTCAAGTATTTAAGCAGAGTTGAACAGCTCATGGAGTCAGTTCGATAAACATGCATCTTCTTTGAGAAAGGTGTTAAGCCAAGGCCCTTTCAGATGGATTTACAAGAACCCATGACTCAGTTTGAAGAAGACCAAGCAAGTTTACTCTAGTGTCCTGTCAAACACTTGAACTCCAACCAACATCTCTAAAAATTTGGGAACTTGTTGTGTAATAATTGGTTGCAATGTTTCTGACAATATAACAGGGCCTACATTTCAGAAGATGTCAATTGTTTGTAAAGAATGACTTGATGTCAAGAAGGGAACGCAGCCTTCTCTCTCTCTTAGCTGCTGCAAAATCTACCCCAGATCTTTTAAGAATTACTTAGAATCAATGTACAGATTCATCAGCACTGTGCCCTTTGTATTCACAAATCAATCCACAGTCCTTTAGATGGTTTTTCCTGGTTTTCCCAGATTTCCCAGTCCCTCTGTGCTTGGAGGTACTAATGTAAGTGCTTTCTTGTCCTCAGTTCAAGGAAAAACTGAACGTAAAAGTATCCCTTTCACGCTTTGTCTGCATTCTCAGGAACATAATTCAGGACTGAAAAGGAGTTAATTTTCTGTTTTGGGTTTGTTTAAATACAAATGTGAAAGAAATGGTACATGATTTGTTCAGGAAATAGTTCTGCACTAAAAATAGTTCATCAAACCAAAGCTATGGATGACATTCTAGAGCGGAGGAGGAGGTCGGAAATAAAACAGGAGGTTGCGAAAATTAATCAGAATTCCTTGTGACTGATAAAATATACCCAGTTTCAGGGTAAGGGTCAATTATGAAGGACTGAAATGAGGAAAAATTACTTCACTTAAACGGTTGTAAATCTTTGGAATTCCCTACCCCAGAGCTTGTCAATGCTTCATGCTGATATAATTGGGGATATGCAGGGATGTAGAGCTGAGGTTGAAATCAGACTAGCCATGGTCTTATGAATTGGCGGAACAGGCTAGAAGGACCAAGTGGCCTAGTCTGGTTCATATGTTGAATATATTTAAGACTGGGATAGTCAGATCTCTTGGAATTTGATTTCAATTAATTAAGCTGAAGTTACAAAGCTAGTCTCAATAATAGAGACCACAAACCTATCATTGGATTGTTGAAATAATTCCCAAGAAACTGGTATCCTGTCACCATGTTACCCTTTACTTACACATGAACTGTCCTTGACTTCAGTACTGCCTCATTCAGAGTCAGGTGTCAGAGTGTCAGTATTGCTGACACTCCCCTTTTTTTTTAACCTCCACACTACCACCTAAGTGCGGTAGTGCTTATTTTATCCCCAGTACCCATGGTGTGTGTGTGCAGGGGTGAGACACAGTGAAAGACACAAAGTGCACGAATCTTTATTCAAATTCCACCACCAGGAAGACAGGAAAACACCCGGGTGGCCAGTGACAAACACTGCCCTTCACATCAGAGGGCAGTGCTGTGTGATGACACTCCCCTTTTTATATGTCAGCCAGAGCTCCCTGATTGGACCAGATTATCAGTCCTAATCAGGGAACTCATATTCTATGACATCCAGCTGGCTGACTTCATTACAATCACAACAATTGTCATTAAAAAAAAACCCATGTGGCTCATTAATGTCCTTTAAAGAAGGAAATCTACTTACCCAGTCAGAGAGTGATTCCTCTCCCACAACAATGTGCTTTAATTTTAACTCCCTCTTTCAGTTCCATGGTAGTTAATGGCTGGTAACAAATACTGGTCTTGCCCGTGATGCCCACCTCCCCACAGATTGAACCAATATCTAAAAAAAACAACAGTTGCCTGGGCTTTTTGAGTCAGAGATCGTCATGACCTTCCCAGCTGACATTTTAAGTGATTGAGTCACAGCGTGGTTACCCCAGTTCGAGCCCCCTGCATCATTTCTCTGATTTGCACAACCTTTGACTTCAGAAATTTCAAATATGCACAAGAATGCCAGAATCAAACAGAGACTCATGTTTGTGTTAGATTGCACAAGCACAGTTCTGGGAAAACAGGCTGATCAGATGGATCCAGGTTTGATTCCCGATCTGTGTTCCCTGAACTATAGGAATGAAAAGAAAGTGAGGAACGGGAACCCTGGAGGAATACTATCTAGTGGCCCACTTGGAAAGTCTGCGCATTCAGATTGAAAATTTTCTTAATACAGGGAAAAAGATCCAAGGGGATTTCAAGATTGCAACATATAAGATTTGACACCAAGCCACATGGATATTACAGCAGCTGACTTGAAGCCGGTACAGATATTAAGGAAAGGAAGAGGCGGAAGGAGGGGAAATTCCAGATCTTAAGGCCAAGGTGGCTGCAAGGCAGGAATGCTAATGGAGTGCAGGGAATGGGTAAGAAATCAGAATTGGATGAATCAGCAATCTCAGAGGTTGGGGTAATTGGAGAGGATTAGAGAGACTGGGTGCACAGAGTTTTACAGCATGTAAAAAAATGTCCTTTCAGCCAATCCTGACCAGACTAGTCATTGATCATCCAGCTATTCTAATCCTATTTACCAGCACTTAATCCATACCCTGGTATGCTATGAATTTCAAGTGCCTATACATGTACCTCTTAAATGTCTTGACTGTTTCTGCCTCCATCACCCTTTTAGACAGTAAGTTCCAGATGCCAACTCTGGGTGAAAGAAAGTTCCTCAAATCCCCTCTAAACCTTCTGTTCCTTACCTTACCACAGTGCTTCCTGGTTATTGACCCCTCCAATAAGGGGAGATGTTTTGCCTAGCTACCCCATTTATGTCCCCCATAACTCAATACACCCCAATCAAGTCCTCTCTCAGCACTCTATGCTCTCAGAAACAACACCAGCCTAACTAGTCTGTCTTCAAGGCTGAATAGCTCCAGCCCAGGCAACATCCTCTGCCCTCTCACGAGCAGAATCTTATCTTGCCAATAGGATGGCGACCAGAACTGCACACAATACTCTTAACTAACATTAAATACAGCTCCATCAAGTCATGAGGATTCGAACACTGGAACAAGAATATTAATTTTGAGGCATAGCTGTGATGAGCCTCACTCCCAGCTCTTTTTGCAAGTCTTCTGTAGGGACACTCCAAACCTACATTCAGGCATGAAGAACGATGAATTAGATGAGGTACAAGGAGTCATGCAGCACTACTGTAACTAGACCTCATGATGAGTCAGCGTCTTTTGGCAACAGAATAACAGATAGTGAGAAAACCGCATTTATGAAAGAAAATCACATACACTCAGCACTAATTAAATATTAAAAACTTTCACAAAACTAGGGAACTAAATGTTAAACATTTATGAAATGCTGCCATTGGAGAGTTTAATTTTCTGAATGCTTTCCAGCTCAAAACTACTGATAAAAAAATAGTTTATTTTTAAAGAATGCAGCTTCCAAAAGGTAGCAGCTGCTTTCTGTTTCTTAGTCCTTTGTACATTTTCCTAAAACAGTTTTCTCCACCCCAACCCCACAACAACCCTCTGTACCCCCTTCCTCATCACAATCCTCTCCACACTACCCCCCCCACAACAGTCCTCTGTACCCTCTTCCTCATCACAATCCTCTCAACACTAACCCCCCACAACAACCCTCTGTATCTCC